>NW_019722422.1:714260-728023 GCF_002891405.2 Cryptotermes secundus | reverse complement strand
ATAGAAATTAAATATTCTTAACTGAGTGGTAGGAACTATTCTCTGAATTTAGTCTGCTCTTAATTCTTTCATGATTTTAATTTTTTTTTTTACCGTCACTCCAAGTAATTTGAACATTGACACATTTGCGAAGAGTGTGTTAACCACGTTTCTATTTATTTATTTATCACAAATATCTACTTTTATAAAGACTGCTTGCCCGTGGTTCGCTATAGATATCGAAGTCACGTGGACGAGAAAGCAGTGATTATGGCACGGAATGAATATGGGTTCGAGACCCATCTTTAGAGTAGGACTTAACAGTGGATGGGAAATTCTCGTTTTTATACTCCTTCACTCTCACACTAAAAATTTCACATTCACTGTCACTAGTGTTAATCAGCTCTAAGATATGTATTCTACTCGTGATTGGGAGCCACAATAAAACTCGGATAATCCAGTAGAAAGTGTGAAAATTAATGAAGACGTATTTAAATTTGAGGTTACGGTTTCAAGCCTCCGCTCTCTTACATGCCTGAGGTGACTGGAACGACGCAAGAAACATTATTCCAAGAAAATATAGTTAGGAAGGCTTCATTTGGCTGTCAAATAGATCAATGACAACAGAGAAAATTAATTTTGAGTATGTATGAAATACGAGATTTGAGGTTCTGATGGCGGTGACTGATGAGTACAATCTTCTGGGATGTGACGCCGTGTAGTCTGACACATATTTACCGATGTTCCAACTCTTCAGACCAGAAGGCCAGAAGACGAAGACATCACGTTTCTTCGAAATATCGGTAAACATCTATCCAACTATACGTAGTCATGTAAGATTTGAGGCTTTCACGGCAGTGACTATGAAGAAAACAGTCTTCTGGGATTTGGCACCGTGTATATGTGGTATGCTTTTACCGGTTCTCACGGTCTCTTCGCTTGCAGATTTCTTATATTTTTCTTCTACCCTGAAGATGGAGGCGATACGTTCCTCCGAAACGTCGGTTAACACCACATATACACGGTGCCAAATCACAGAAGACCGCTTTCTTCACTGGGCTATCTGTTGGAGAGGAGGCTAAGTGTTCACCAGAGCCGAGCTTGTCCCAGTGGAACAAAATGTCTGTCCCTCCCGAAAACAGAATCCCTGTTATTCAGATGAATATGAGTGACAAGTAGCCATACCATATTCATCTGAACACCAACACTGGCCGTATTCATATTTCCTTCCCTCACTTCCTGCTGGTGATAACGTGTTTTTGTAGCTGTGGTTTAAGCGATGCGGAATAGTAAACTTGTCCCAGTAGAGGATACAACCGATGGTGGGAAGAACAGTTTCTGTGAGGAATTAGATATCGTTCTTCATTAATTCCCCATTCACAGTAGCACATTATTAAAGAGGTTTGAATGCCGAAATTCCTAGAAAGATATTTTCAAACCAAATTATTTAATGAAGGGTTGGCTAGAAATACAGCACAAATGGGAACGAAGAAGTGTGTACACTAGCTATTGTGGGAAAGCCAGAAGGGTAAGTATCACCACAAAAACGTAGACTTAGATACGAGAAAGGCCACGCCATAGCTCAAGCAGTTAATCGCTGGCTTCCCGCCGCACCGGCCCTGCTTCGATCCCGGGTCTGGTCAAGTGGGACTTGTGGTGGACAAAGTGCCGCTGGGGCAGGTTTTCTCCGAGTACTTCAGTTTCCCCTGCCAATCTTCATTCCACCAATTGCTCCACAGTCCCCCTCACCTATCATCTGGGGCAGGTATAAAAGGCCAGAAGTGGCCGCAGTACAAGGGACTTAGTCCCACCCCACTAGCAATAACAAGAATTGATTCGATAATGGATAATGGATAATGGATCCTAGAGAGGATGGGGTGGTATGGACGGGATTCATCTGGCTCAGGAACGGAACCAGTGGCGATTTCGCTTGGTCATGATGATGAACTTTCGCTTACATAAAGTTTGGGGGAATACTTGATCAGCTGAGACACTGGTGGCTTCTCAAGAAAAATTTAAACTCCTCCTATTGGCCGTATATGTAATGGTAAAGGCCAGAATGTTATTGGTTTTAAAACGCCCAGCATAAAAAAAAAGTCGTTTTCAAAAATAACACGAGAGCAAAGTATATCATTGCTTATACCAGGTCATGAATGAGTTGTCAGATGTAAGAGTGTCTTTCAGTTCCCAAGCGAACACATTCATACATTAGCCCGTCTGTCCATTAGACACCACGCAGTGTAGAGCAAAGCTGGAAGGAAGATTAGGCAGTGTAAAGAACAGCATGTAGCCTCCGGCTAGTGCAGGATAGAAAGATTTCTGGAACAAAGAGTCCAACACTATAAGCATGGATTGGGGCTCAGGTTACCTGGACTACGCCTGTCTTACCTCGGGCCGGAATATATATTACCGGGCGAAGCGGCACGTAAACTGCGACCACCCGCAGAAGCAAGCAGACCCAACAATATCTCGACGACAGACTTAACATGGGATGCAGGAAGATTATGATGACCCTATGTCTGCCCCCTGCAGAGGCCCGGAGTGTTATCCCTAGTCACCATCTTCTCGACCTGACGACAGGTTTCACTGTATTATAACGTCTTTTGCTTAACATCTTCTCCCCCCATCCCATCTTCTCTTCCTAAAGAAATATATATGCTGAGAAATGCACACCAGGCTGAAAACCCGAAGAATGGACAGTTTGTTCCGTGCTATGCTGCCATTGATACTGCAGTAAGCTACTGGTGGGAAGACATCCTTCCACACTGATACTTCTTGCAGCTGGTATGCTCGCAAAAGGAAAGGCTGTCCGTCCTCAAGCTTTATTAGACAAAATGGGAACACAGCCTGACGTATAGGGAGACAGATGACAATCTCATTATTGAGGTACGCAGAAGACACGAAATTCGCTGACGTGAAACGGAAGGTGGAAGTTGTAACATGTTGCTTAGTTTCTTCTTGGGTCACAGCATTACTTAAGGTTACTGAGTTCTGAGATGTGAGGCAGTGCAGTTTGCTGGATAGATACAAACGTTTCGGAGTAACGTACCACCTCCATCTTCAGAGTAGAAATACCGATGCAGCACTTTCCTCCAAAATTCGGTTAATGATTTACTAGACTAAGTGGTATCATGTGGCCCCCCACCAAAAAAATAGGCCCATCTTCTATCTTCAGAGTAGAATATGTGGGATTTCGCATAATAGGAACTTAAAGGTATAGGAGATCCAAAAGAGTTCAGGTTTCAATTCCGGACAAAGGCAAGAGATTCTCCTATTCTCCACATCCTCCAGACAGGCTCTGGGACCACGCAGCCTCTTATTCAACGGATATCAATGGGCTCTGTCCCCGGAGGTAAAACGGCCAGGATGTGAAGCTAACTACTCACCTCCTTCTAGTGCCGACTTCAAGAATGGTGGATACACCTCAACTCCCCCATAACTCTTCATGAAGTGGCACTCAATTAATTAAGCCCAGCTTATAGTTTTACACCAGCTGTAGACAGTAAAATCTTGAAGTGGAATTGCATACCTCAAGATAGGGTCAAATGGCCATGTCACTTTGGATTCCATAAGCAGACTTTGGAATACTGACAGATGAACCAGTCTCAACTGCCCAACTACGTAGTGTGGAGTGAAGTTCTGGCTCCACCGATCTTGACCTCTGAACTAGATGGAAGTCTGGTCACCGTCACTCAACATGCATTATACTCCAGAGGAAGACCCCTCTAACAGTACCCAATGAATAGGAGTCTGGGTGGGCCTCAGAGCCTGTCTGGACGCTGTAGAACATATAAAATCCCGTTGCCTTTACCGGGAATCGAAACCCAACCTCCCACCGTTCATCCCATAGCAGCATCGTCTTCTCCGAGTTAGAATATCATTAGCATTCAACAAACTGTTGATGAAACTGTGGCTTTTAGTCCGCAAGAGAACTATACCGACCGAGCGACCGCCGACTGCCGGCGAAGTTAGTGCTAATTTTACGGATAGAGGGTGTCCCGTGGTTAGAGCAACGGATCCCCACAGTCCTTAAACTTGGTTTTCTAGACCGCAAACTCTCTACCTTTATTGCTTTCAAATAACTATGTAGAAGAATTCTGCACTGAAGAAAGGGACAGCGGATTCCTCCGAAACGCTAGTACCTATCTACCACTCTACAAGTTGTCAGGTCCCTGAATATCGTAATCATCAAAATATACGTCATAGTGAAATCCTTGTAAAGGACTGATGCCAGTGGCAATTTATCGATTGAATAGCTACATAAATTAACTTGCAGAACGGATGGTTGCAACTTGAATGTGAAGGTAGGGACCTTCTGTTCCAGCCAGACTGTCTTAACACCAGGATACCTGGAGCAGTCGTTGCAGGAGGCAGAAGAACTACACAGACTCCTCGATATATATTTTTTAACCCACGCGCTTCATAAGGTTAACAGTCTACTTAACCAGCTTGTTTCCAGTGATTATCAACCGGTGGCACGCGTACCACAGGCGAGACTTGACTATAAAATATGAGATCTCCATTAATGTATGCTGTAGTGTACTCCGTTGTAAAAATACGCTTTTGGAGAAGGAGAAACTAATATTTATTATGGCGGGATGATGGTGTAGTGAGAAAATGGCCTCAAGGCAAAATATTGAACACATGGCGAATTGTCGATTGTAAGAAATACATTGCAATATCTTTCCGTTTAAAAGGACGACTTCAAATTACCAAGAAGCCAGAGAAGTCTTGTTGCTGCAAGAAATTAAGAAATCGTTTGTAAAGCTATTCAGAAAATAAATTTAGATGTATGAACCTGAAGAAGGTTATAGACTAAAGGGGCTTTGGTGTTGTCTGAGCTACGTAGATAGCGAGATCTAGGCAAGCAGACGTGTCCTGCCTTTCACTAAGACACTCGTATTGCCGTGTCATGACTCAGGTAGTTAGTCGCCTGATTCCCATAGCAGCAACCCGGGTTCGAGTCAAGATCAGATCATATACAATTTGTGGTTGAAGAAGTGACACTGGGGCAGGTTTTCTTCGAGTACTTCGGTTTCCCCTTCCAATTCTCATTCAACCGACTGCTCCACACTCCTCATCTATCATCCGGGGCTGGTACAATAAGCGAATTAGTGGTCGACGTACCAAGTGGAAGCAGTCTCACCCCACCTCAACAAATTAACTAACTAAAAAACACTAATATCAGCAGGAGTCAGGATAGCTCAGCTGGTATAGTGATGGGTTACAGATTGAACGGAAGAGAAATTGGAGTTCGATTCCCTGAATTGAGAAGAGAATATATTCTTTTACAACAGCGTCCGAAACCGGTTTGGTTGCATTGAGCATCTTCCACGCTGGATACCTGGAGCCCCTTCACCGGAGATCGTGTGGCAGGTGTGTGAAGCTGACCACTCACCACTATCTAGTGCCCAGGTTAAGAATACATGGAACTTAATTAAGCACAAGGAAAATTTTGCTTTACGGCACTGTTAGCTTAGAACAAAACCACAGCATAAAGCTTCATTACAACTATGAAGCAGGAATACTTCACCAATCATTAGTTATGTTCGGTTTCACGCCGTTTAAATTTTCCGTTTTATTTTCTATAGGTTTATACACTGTAGAAGCACACGGTAGCGCAGTTGGATAAGGCACTATGCTACAAGCCGGAAGGTCGCGTTTCGAGTCCCGATGAGGTGGATTTTTTCAATTAACCTAGTCTTTCCAGCTGCCCTATGGCCCTGGGGTTGACTCGGCCTCTAACAGAAATANGTTTATACACTGTAGAAGCACACGGTAGCGCAGTTGGATAAGGCACATGCTACAAGCCGGAAGGTCGCGTTTCGAGTTCCGATGAGGTGGATTTTTTCAATTAACCTAATCTTTCCAGCTGCACTATGGCCCTGGGGTTGACTCGGCCTCTAACCGAAATGGGTACCAGGAATATTCCTTGGGGATAATATGCGGAAGGAGAGTAAGGCTGACAACCTAACCGCCATCTGTGAGCCGATTGTCTAGATAATGTGGGAGCCTCGACGTCTCAGAACACTCTGAGCCTTCACGGCCTGTTACAGGGATAGCTTTTTTATACACTGTCACTTCCGATCACGGTGACCATTCGATGTAAGGCTTGAACGGCCTTCGCCCGCTCTAAATCTGGGTTCGTAGGTTCGAATCCCACTAAAGGTACGGATATCTGTGTGCGTTTATTCTGTGTGTAGGCAGGAGCCTTGTGACGGGCTGATCCCCCGTCCAGTTAGTCCAACCGACTCTATATAGATTAAGGAACTGGAAAAGCTGATAAAGTCCACAAGGGCAATAGAATCAGAGAAGGTGCCTTAGCAAAGACTCGAAGCAGGTGCCTACGAAATAGAAGTCAGTTTCATTAGCTTATTAGTGAAGCTGTTGGAAGCTATGACAGCGTCCTGTAGGTTTATGTATTTCTAACACATGTTGCTTAAAATAATTGTTCGTTTTCTGTCCAAGAAGTACCGGTAGTAAAGGGGAATGCATTTACACAAATGTTATTCTTTTTTATTATTTTCGGATACTTAAACATATTAAAAAAACTACAATAAATTATTATTTTCTTGATACTAAGGACACATTACGCCCTAAAAATACTCATAAATTAGAATATTTTAATGCGTGAAACACCTGTAGTATTGATATTAAATGCACTGTATATGCGTACGTAATCTCAGGCAGACTTTATTCATTCGATCACTTCCAGCCAAACGTTTAGACGAAATCTTGCAGACTGTTGTAATAACTGTTCTTATGTGGCATCCTAGTCAGAGAATACCTCCTGTGTACTGAAACAATAGATTAAAACCGAGGCCACCTTGTACGACTCGCCACTGCGTTTCCTCAGAAACTGGTGTAAATCCTACTCGGTCCTTTCTTTCCTTAGATTGGCTTTTAATTGTGTTTAGTAATCGCTTTCGAAGATTATGTGATGAGGTTATTTACTTTAAATTTTATATTAACAAATACATCTGCAGACAAGCACATATAAAGAACGGTAAAATGTAAGGTACTGTCTTCGCTCGCTTGAAAACGGGAACCTGGGTTCGAATTCCACTCAGGGCATGGATGTTTAGTTTGTGTGTGTGTGCGTTTTATGTGTTTGTGTACAGGTAGAGGCCTTGCGACGAGCTGATCACCCGCCCAAGGAGTCCTACCGAATGTGTAAGCTCTAGAAAAACCGAAGTGAACGGAGAAGTTCATGGAGGTAGGCCTAGGCCCACTGGGGCTGTAGTGCCAAGGGAAAATAAAAGTAGGGTAAAATTGTCCCTGTGCTTAAGTAATTAAGCGTTAAGTTATGAAGGTGTATGGGGGAGTGGATGTATAGATCCACATGTTCTTGACCTCGGTACCAGTTTGGAGGTCAGTGGTCAGCTTCACGCCCCTTCCGCTTTACCCTCGGGAAAAGAGTCCCTTTATCCATTAGATATAAGATTGGGTGAACCTAAGAGCCAGTCTGAACGACTTGGGAAAGAAGAAACTCCCGCCTCCACCGGGACTGGAACTCCAACTCCTTTGTCGTCCAGCCCGTAGCCAGTCGCTGTACCGACTGCGTTACCCGGCTCCTAAATTAAGAACGGTAGGTTAAGTAAAGATATTTTGATTTTCTAGCGACACTCTGGTTACATAGGACATAGGATAAAAGTAGTTGAAATAAACAACATAAGCCTCATAAAGATGAGGAATTATATAAAAATATAACATTAAAAAGAGTATTGACATTTCTTTATAAATTATGTTATATTCTTTGGATGCTACTCGTATATGCTGAAAGGGGACTAAAGTTTCTTAACCGTTCAGATATTTACGCTAACACCAAAAAAATGCAGCCATTTTGTAACATGTTCTTGTACGTTAAACTTCCTACATCGCTTCCCGGTGAATAGAAAGAATCGTAAAGCTCGAGAATAAATGACTTTTTTGAAGGATAAAAATCAGTTTTGACATTTAATTAACCGTTGTTTCAGCCCTGAAGCTCTTCGTCCATTTATTTACTTATTGATGTCCTGTGAATATCCCATACGTTCAAATTCCTCTACAAACTCCGTGACACACAAATGTCGAGAGAAAAGTACCACGTGGAAGAAAAATGTTTAAATATGTTGCTTGCTTTATATTGCTTAATCTGAAGTTTGAATACGGGACAGGTACCAAGGTACAAAGTGTGACTGGTAGTAGAAGTCATAATAAAATTCTAGTCGAAATTGTATTAGAAAATTTTATGTTCCGCAGTAAAATCATTTCCAAGAAGCTAAAAAATATATAAACATTGTAGCGTTTAAGCAATTTGAAGCGTTACATTTTAGAAAATAAATTTGTAGGTGCTCCTCTTAAGAAAAAAGTTTATGTTGTTTGGGTCTTGTGTAACATTTAATAGCCAATAGACCAGGTATTAAAATATTTAACTTATCTGAGACCTCTGGTGTGTGGCTTTGAAAACAGCAGATTTAGAAACGAGAGAATCGTTGCTTATGGATGGCCGAAGAATGCGAGTCTTCCTGCCCAAGATAAAATTTATTTTCACAGAAATAACGAAAAGATTTTTCGTTGGCCATGAAGCAGACGCTAAAACTGGCAGATGAGGAATGGTACAGTTAATGGATGTGGTAAACGGAAGTGGAATTACCGGATAAACTCATCAAGTGTTGCTCAGGCCAGAGCTGATGTCCCCAATGTTGCCTAATCTTCCAATGGAAACTGACTTAATCCTATATTCTAATCCGTTGCCGCCGTAACATACTTAACCAACTACGTAGAGTGCCAGACGTGGGATTCTCTTTCCACAAGTTGATTTGTTAGTCGCTGAATTACCAACGCAGTTTGCAGTCCCAGTAATTAATTCAACATCGGATAATATCGAAGGCTTTGAATTGTGATTATGGAAGGACTGGTTTATGATAAAGTTTCATCTAATTAATTTAATAAATATGTTAATTGAGGCTTTACCTTTGTCTGCTTTATTCTTTGTGGCATGTTTTATAAGAATCACTCACTCATGGAGCTGAGCCCTTCTTGATAAGTTGCCACGTGTTCAGCTACTCAAGAAAATCTCAGAATTTTATGGAAATCAAAGGTTCATTACCGTATTTACAAGAGCCCTCCACTGTCCCTATTCTGAGCCAGATCAATCCAATCCAATCCATACCATCCCAATCTATCTCTCCAAGATCCATTTAACTAGTGTCCATCCACTTACGTCTTGGTCTTCCCAGTGGTTCTTTCCTTCCGTCTTTCCCACAGATATCCTACATGCATTCCTCTTCTTTACCATGTTCCGTTATTAAAGTAACATTCCTCAGACTACTAATAGGAATTTGAGACCAAATTTGTTACATTTCGGACGTTAGACCTGTGATTTACAAAAAAAATGAGTTACGTTTTATCAGAAATTTCAGTGTTGTCTGTCCAATGGGTTTAGAAAATCTTAACGCGCCTCATTTTTATTCAGAGATTTCAGGCTACACTCTCTCTTGTGTTAAGAGTTTCCTTACTCATATCAGCTTACGGAATGGCTCAGCCTACTAAGAAGCGAATGACTGGCAGACTGACCGCCAACCGACTAATTAATATCTGAGAAGTTTACAGAAATGCTGATAAATAACTGATTTAACGGTGACGCAACACTAGCCTGATGTAGCCCTTCCAACAGTTAGTCTTGGCCATTAATACTTTAAATGTTCTGGCCTTACCTCAAAGAAAATACATTATTTATTCATTACAAAGACCAGCCAGTAAGTGATATGTAAGAAAATAACATGAAGACGCAAATGGAACCCATATCTACTTTATCTGGGTAAATTGCGGAGTTCTTGGGCTTACATTTAAATCGGGCATTACACATGGTACACGGTGGTCGCACGGTCTAAAGCAAGAACTTTCTTCGCTTACTCGAACACTGGGGTCGAGGGTTCGAATCCCACACAAGACATGATTGTTTGTCTGCTTTTATTCTGCTTATAGTGTGCAGATTGGAAGAGGAGTTCGACAAGGATGCTGTTTATCACCAATTTTGTTCAACTTGTACAGCGAATGCCTTACCAAGGAAGCTCTGGATGGGCTCTGTGACTTCAAAGTAGGAGGGCAAATTATTCAAACTGTGAAATATGCAGATGACCTTGTGTTAATGGCTAAGGAAGAAACTGTGCTACAGGGCATGATTGATAGACTAATTGAAATTGGAAGGTGCTATGGCATGGAAATGGATGTGGAGAAAACAAAAGTAATGAAAATTTCGAGACAACCAACCCCAGTCACAATAAAGATAGACCAAAAACAAGTGGAGAATGTGAAATGTTTTAAATATTTGGGTAGCTTGTTAACAGATGATGGAAGGTGTACTTGTGAAATTAAATCCAGGATTGCCATGGCAAAAGCTGCATTTAGCAAGAAGAAGAATCTTTTTACCAGCAAATTGGACTTAAATTTGAGGAAGAAACTAGTGAAATGCTACATTTGGAGCATAGCTCTGTATGGGGCTGAAACATGGACACTTAGGGCAGTAGATCAGAAACATCTGGAAAGTTTCGAAATGTGGTGTTGGAGAAGAATGGAGAAGATCAGTTGGACCGATTATGTGAGAAATGAAGAAGTGTTAATTAGAGTCAGTGAGCAGAGGAATATCCTACATGAAATAAGAAAACGGAAGGCTAATTGGATTGGTCATGTTTTACGCAGAAACTGCCTTCTAAAAGAAGCTATCGAAGGAAAGATAGATGGGCGGATAGAAGTGACAAGAAGACGAGGAAGAAGACGTAAGAAGATGCTGGATGACCTTGGGGACAGAAGAGGATACTGTCATTTGAAGGAGAAAGCTCTAGATCGCATTAAGTGGAGGAATTGTTTTGAAAGAGACTGTGGACCTGTCGTCTTGACAGATTACTGATGATGATGATGATATTGTCCTGCGATCGGCTTACTCCCCGTCCGAGGAGTCCTTCCGTCTGTGTAAAAATATTTACGAAACTGAAGAAGAGGCCAGGACCCAACAAATGGCTGAACCATTGAAGAATGATGAATGGAATTGCACATAGCCCCCAATGAACTTCGAAGTGTTTCTTAATGGAAGAATTAATTAATGACCGAATTGAGGAGGCTGAAAACTGACTAGCTGTAAGTTCGTTTGAAACATATCTAAACCGTATATTAATATTTAAAGACTCCTTGGATGAGTGATCAGCTCGTCGCAAGGCCTCTATCTGAACACAGAACAGCACAAACACCGAATAAACATATACACATGCTAAACATCAATGCCTTTTGTGGGATTCGAACACACGACCCCGGCTTGCGTGCTAGCGAAGACAGTACAAGCCTCAGACATCTCAGCTACCGTGACCGGCGACTTATTATAAAGGACATGAATTATGAACCAGAACAGGAAATTAGGCGTACGTTGACTCCTGAAATTTTGACAGACCTATCGTAGATTTGATTCTTACATTTTTATTTCATTACTGGCTTGCTGAGGATGAAGAACCGGTGTGGCGCAGTCGGTAAAGCAACTGGCTACGGAATGGACGACTGACAAGTCGGAGTTCGAGTCCCGGTAGTGTCAATTTTCTCTTCTCCTAGCTTTTCAGACCGGCTCTGGGATCCCTCGAATCTACTATTCAATGCGTACCGGGATTTCTTCCCCCGGGGTAAAGCGGCCGGGGCGTGAAGCTGACCACCCACCTCCAGCTAGTGCCGAGTTCAATAAAATATGTGTCTATACATCCACTCCCCTATACGCCTTCATGTGCTTAATTCGTTGAGCACAGGGACAATTTTACTTTTCACATTCCTGAGGATTTGGCCAGTTACACTATAACATGAATGTTTTCTTCGTGTATGAAGTCGAGTAAATCGACCAAGTTGAGTGTTCTGCACGCTTGACGTTTTTCACGATTCCAAATTTAGTCAACATTTCCGTCTGATCATTATAATGAACAAATTCACGGGATGATCAACTTCTACATATTTGAGTGTCTCCTTCTTACCCACGCTACATTTAGGATTCCAATCTGCTATGTCTATTTAGATTAAATTACGTGAGATTAAGTTTTAATTTGATTAAAAGTTCTACTGGAAGACTCCAGGTAAGGGAAAGAAAATTTTCTCTTCTCAGTAACTTTCAGACCGAATGTGGGGCTCGCCCAGCCTACTCTACAATGGACACTCTGCGCAGTTATCCAGAGTACAAAGGGGCTGGAGCGTTAAGCTGAGCATTCAGTTCATCTAGAGATGAGGTTAAGAAGAGTAGAGCTACACTTCCACTTCCCATTTCATCTTCTTGAAGTGATGTTTAATTAATAAAGCCTAGAACTGGGGTAACTTATCACGAGAGATAATCGTGTGCATTGCATTCATCTAGAAGCATCTTCTGTTGTCACGGTTGGAGTTCTCGTGCAGCTAAGTCAACAGGCAGGTGACTGCGATCTCAAGTTCGGTGTTCGAATCTTGGCAACGCCAGTAATTTAGCTTCTCTTCTCGTCAAGAGCCTCTCTGAAACCTCTTTCAAAATCGGAGGGTGAATCTGACTGCTCATCTCCTAGGGTAGGGAAGTAAAGCTGTATGGAGGTTTAGCTCCACTTCCTTATGATCTTTCTGGGAATGATGCTTCGATATTAAAATATTAACGGTTTAGAAAATTAAGATCTTTATTTATTTAAAAAAAACATGATATTTTCTCTGTCCTTAACTAATTTAGCACTACGCCATGAAGGCGTAGGGAGGAGTGGTTGTATAGATCCACATTTTTTTGACCTTGATACTAGTTGGAGGTGAGTGGTCGGCTTCATGTCCCTGTTGCTTTACCCCTGGGGAAAGAGCCCCCTGCACCCATTGGATAGGAGGCTGGGTGGGCCCCAGAACCGGTCTAGACTACTTGAAGGGAAAATTCTTGATCTTACAGGGATTCGAATTCCAACATCTCGGTCTTCCAGTCCGTAGTCAGTCGCTATACCGACTACGCTCATCCAGCTCCTATTTCTTTATAATTAGGAAGTTATAAAAAATATGCAGGCATGGAAATTAAACTGTGTTATATGGTTTGTGTTAGAGTGATTAGGCAGTATGAGAGCTCGTGTTGGCACACCTCCAATGTGCGACATTGGTCTCTTTCCTCCCTAGCTGCTAATTCATAACCATATTGCAGGGAGAGTCTGTTACAACTGCTTCATTACTTCGCTGCTATTTTTACAGCAAAACCCTCCCCCCTTCCCCTACACACTTAGTAACAGAACCTTGATCCATCCCTCAGCTCCGTCCCCTCTAATCTTAAGTTAGAAGGGCCTGCTGTAATGTCAATTACTCAGAATGAACCATTTAACTCCTTACGAGTAAATATTATGTAGAAAAAAGTGAGGCACCTACAGAATTTGTTTCGTTAATATTGAAACTAATTTAAACGTTCCTAAAAATGTTGAGATATCCTTGTACTAGATTCTGCAATGAAACACCAGTCCATGAAGGCATATGGTGGAGTGGAGACGTAGCTCCACCATTCAATATCTCAGCACTGTCTCCAGGTATATGATTAGCCTCACGCCCCTTCTGCTTTAACCCTGGGAATACAGCCCGCGAAACTCTTCGGAAAAGATTCTCTTTCCTGCAGACTATGGCTGAACCCAGAACAAAAGTAAATATTTGAATGGAGCCTTGGTGACCGGAAAATATATTGTCCTTCATCCAAGAAAGTAATTACCACATTTTTAACTGTCCGTAACTTATATTTTAAACGGTCTCTTAGAAACTTTTCTTACTTACTTACTTACTTACTTACTTACTTACTTACT
>NW_019722422.1:714040-714213 GCF_002891405.2 Cryptotermes secundus | reverse complement strand
CATTTTATGGAACCCGAAGGTTTATTACCGTGTTCACAAGAGCCCGCCACTGGTCCCTATCCTGAGCCAGATCAATCCAGTCCATACCACCACATCCTGTTTCTCTAAGATCAGTGTTAATACAGGGTGTTCAATCAAGGATGGAACTTCGAAACACCGGTAACCGGGCCCAA
>NW_019722422.1:681941-713814 GCF_002891405.2 Cryptotermes secundus | reverse complement strand
AGAAGTGATAAAGAAGTGACTTATAAATGGTTACACTCGACGGACTTTTTATTGACTTTGTGATTGATAGTGTAACGGACCAAAAATGAAACAATTCAAAAAAAAAATCCATTTTAATATTTTCCACCCACCTACGCCTTGGTCTTCCCAGTAGTCTCCTTCCTTCTGGCTTTCTTACCAATTTCTTACAGTTTCAATAATTTGTATAAAACCAGTTTCATGTGGAAAAAGTTTAGATTATCGACTTCACCAATTTACGTTCTATTAATTTTAAATTTTCGGTTGACAAGAACTTATAATTTCAGAGTTTCCGTGTACTTCTAGTGGCGCAAGATTTTATCTGTGACTTCACTTGTTTGCTAGTTTCCTCTCAAAATAAGTTAAAAATGCGTAAAATTTTCGGATCAGGTCAACAGGGCGAACCTGGTACCCCTTCTTCGCAATCAAGCTGACAAATTAAAGCTAATTTCTACAGCAGCGGGAGTCGGGATAGAGTAGCCGCTAGTATAGGCGACCGAGGGGTCGGAGTTTGAGTCCCGGTAGGGTCACGAATTTTCCCTTCTCCACGTCGTCCAGTCCGGCTTTGGGATCCACCCAACCTTCTACCCAGTGTTCACCGGGGCCTATTTCCCCGTGTTAAACCGGCCGGGCCGTGTAGCTGATCACTCACTTCCAGCTACTGCCGAGGTCAAGAAAATGTACATCTATATATCCACTCCCCCATACGCCTTCATGGCATAGTGCTTAATTATATAAGCACAGGGACAACTTTACCTTTTCACTACAATGCGACAGTGTTTCATAACTTTTTCCAGGAAATCTAGCCTAGGATCTGGTAGTAATTATTATAATATTAAAATATATACTATCTAACAGGCGACACGCGGTAGCGTATTTGGTTGAGGCACTATGCTACCAGCCGGGAAGACGCTGATTTGATTCCCGATGAAGCCATTAGATTTTTCAAGTTACCTAATCCTTCCAGCCGCACTATGTCCCTGCGGTCGACTCAGCGTCTAACACAAATCAGTACCAGGAATCTTCTCGGGGGGTAAAGGGCGGCCGGCGCGTAAGGCTGACAGCCTCACGGCATTCTGTGTGTCGATTTTCTTGAAAATGTGGGAGCCTTGACGTCTCACAACCCTATGATTTCCACGCCCTGTTACAGGGATAGCTTGACCTTTTCTTTACCATCTACCATTGAAAGCTATACCTCAATATAACGATTATGTTTTGGACTGGACGGCCTGTGCTCGAATCCCTGCAGAACCAAGAGATTTGTATCTACTCCACAGTGTCTAGGCTGACTCTGGAGCCCATCCGACCTCCTATTCAAATCGTCCGGTGATTCATTTCCCGCTAGTAAGGGGGCCGGAAAGCGGCCTCCGTAGTCTAGAGGTAACGTTCCCACCTCATGAGTCGTAGTACGCGGGTTCAAATACCCGGCGGAGGTCGTCGAATTTTTAAGGGCGCAAAAATTCAGGGAACAAGTCCTTCGGGAGGGACTTTAAGCCGTGGGTCCCGTGTCGTAGCTTTACGGCACGTAAAAGAACCTCATACCTCCAAAGGAGGTCACTGAGCCAAAATTGCGGACGTTTCCCGCCCAAGAGCAGTCACTAATACCTCCGGTAGATGGGGGAAGCGTTATAGATACTTCTCAGCCAGTAGAGCCGGTCTCGCTGGCTGGGCGGGACTGGTGGTAAGCGCCAATACCGGTAGGAGATAGAGACTGCTAGAAATCATAGAGGGAAGCAAAATGGACCACTACATGTCTAAGTGTATGGGGAAACCCACCCTCTCTAATAACTAACTAACTAAGGGGACCGGAATATGAAGCTGAGTACCCACGTTCATCTAGCGCCGAGGTCAAGAATGGTGGAGCTATACCTCCACTCCCCCATACGTCTTCATGGCTTGTTGTCTTATCTTCTACGTTTTCACGTTTTGTTTGACCATGGTCTCATTAAATAACATAAAAGTTACATATGAAAAAGACGCCCATTGTAGACTTTAAGTCTATTAAATAGAATTTGCTTTAGGCATTAAACACACTGAAATAACTTCCAAATGTCAACATAAGTGTGACATGATTCAGGAATGTCAAACAGTTGAGCGCCGTGTTCCATTAAACAATAGTACGCAGGTTTAAGTTTAGCCCTTAGCAAATGTTTAGATTTTCATAAATTCTGTAGGTGTATGGATCCACATATAATTACAGACTTATTCTTCATATTTCTCGTCTTTTGTAACAGTTTCAAACATTTATGTGTTTGAACTGCCTGTTCTTTTCGTTACTTTACGAGGCATACTTCATGACGGTGTGAACAGCTGACTTCAAACAACCTCGACCTGATGAATAGGTGTACTTAGGACAAAGCAGAAATCCAATTTATTTTCAAGTGACTCTACATTGTGGACAAATCTATCGCTTAACCCATTATAGGGCAGAACACTAGTAGTTATTTAGTTTCTTGGGGTGAGGTGAGACTGAGTCCACTTGGTACGTCGGCCATCATTGGCCTATTGTACCAGCACCTGATGAAAGATTATGAATGTGAAGCAGTAAGTGGAATTATAACTGGCAAGGGAAACATACTTAAAATTAAGGTAACGTTTTCCTTGTGTGTAACTAAGTAAGCACTATGCCATGAAAGTGTATATGGACCTGGATATATAGATCCATATTTTCGTGACCTCGGCACTAGGTGGAGGTGATTGGTCAGCTTCACGCCCCAGCCGCTTTAACCCCAGAGAAAGAGTCCCCATTACCCAATGAATAGGAGGTTGGGTGGACCCCAGACCCAATCTGGAAAACATGAAGAGAAAATTATTGACCTTACCGGGACTCGAACTCCGACTGTGGAGGACTGACGTCTCTTAATTACAATCCGCAACACCGCCATATTTCTTCCTCTACGGTATTTCCTGCCTCGATGGAGGGGTCATGAAGGGGAAAAAGGAGAGAGTAAATAAAGTTGGCTACTGTGCGAATAGTGCTATTTACTTGCTCCTACATGGGAAATTGGAAATACGAGTACGTGCCTTTCGATACGTATGTGATCAATCTATCAATTTATATTTTGCCACGTGTCAGAAAGCGCATTCCCATAGCACCCTCAGCCCTGTTGAGGTTGGAGAACTGGAAAATCACCCCATTAAGATCCGTGGGCGCAGCTGACCCGGCCACCAGCCCGCAAGTTTCTCTTGTCCAGTTTTACTGGTGAAGGCCGCATCTGTCTGAATCATGGATCTGTTTGCAACACGGGTATAGTGACAATGCAGGCGGAAGTTGCAACCCTCTGGCAGGGGTTACAAGTAAGTAGAGAGTTTGGGCCAGGAACCAAGAGGTGGCAGCCTCGCTACTGACCTACACAGCTGCCCACCGGTGCTGCACTCTAGGGAACATGTTTTGACTTTGCTGCTCCGAGATATAATGCATGGAATAGATAAACTCAAAGCACGGTGATGAAAATACGAGTAGTAATAATTCGGTTCAATTCAATTCTGTGTTTATTTAAGTGCTTACTCTAGAGCCCACACGCCAGTAACAGTAAAAGTAAAGGCAAAATTATAAAGCTCTCCCTGCGCTTAACTAATTAAGCATTATGTCATGAAGGCGTATGGGGGAGTGGATGTATAGATCCAGATTTTCTTTACCTGGACACTAGTTTGGAGTGTGTTGTCATCTTCACGCCCTAGCCTCTTTACTCCCGGGGAAAGATCCCCCGGTACCCATTGGTTAGGAAGTCGGGTGGGCCCCAGAGACGGTCTGGAAGGCGTGGAAAAGAGAAAATTCTTGACCCTACAAGGACTCGAACTCCGACCCTTCGGTCATCCAACCTGTAGCCAACCGTTGTACAGGCTNTATATTGAAAATATTTTAATAATACATTCCTGGTACTCATTTCTGTTAGCGACTGAGTCGACCCTAGGGCCATAGTGCGGCTGGAAGGATTTGGTTAATTGAAAAAAAAATCCAATGACTTCATCGGGACATTCATGGAATATTGTAGGGGGTAAAGGGCTGCCGGCGTGTAAGGCTGACAAACTTGCCGCCATCTATGAGCCTATTGTCTAAAAAATGTGGGGACTTCAACATCTCACAACCCTATGGGCCTCTTCGGCCTGTTACAAGGATGCCTTTACTTTTTTTTAATAATACTCGTGCATCTGTAGAACGAGAAATATATGAAATAGGAATGTGAACCTTATTAATTCTGCTCGGAATTCTTAGTTCTTCAATTTACATTTCCTAACCTTTGGAGTCAGCCCTCTTCCGAGTGAAATACAGTTCCTCATTTAGTTGGTCTGACCGCCTGTACTGCCTGGCCATTACTGTCACGGTCTGTAACATACAGTTGAAAAGTAGGATGTCTGATGAATTAAACTGGTAAGGATGTTGAAAGAATAGGGCATAACTGAGTTACTATGCTAGAATTTTCTTCGAGGGACCAAGAAAAAACACGAAAGTCTCATGGAAGCTTTTTGTCCCAGCCAAGATTTCAAATTCTCACCTTTGTAGTATGAGTCCAGGGAGTTACCACTACAACGAAAACCTTCATTTTAGAGATGAGATAATTCTACCTAAGCAATAATAAATGCAGTGGTAAGTACAAAATTGGCCGCGCCATAGCTCAAGCGGTTAGTCGCTGGCTTCCCACTGTGGCGGCCCGGGTTCGATCCCGAGTCTGGTCAAGTGGGATTTGTGGTGGACAAAGTGGCGCTGGGGCAAGTTTTCTCCCAGTACTTCGGTTTCCCCTGCTAATCTTCATTCCACCAATTGCTCCACAATCACCCTCACCTATCATCTGGGGCTGGTACAATAGGCCAGAAGTGGCCACAGTACAAGGGACTTAGTCCCACCCCACTGGCAATAAAAAAAATGTACAAAATGCTACAGAGGCTATCTGCATCTATCTATCTATCTATCTATCTATCTATCTATCTATCTATCTATCTATCGATTATCTTTCTATCTATCTACTCTACTCTACAGTTCTTGTGAATTTTGGCCGCTTTTTCAGTTACTTAATTTATGCACAGATCCCTTAGACGGGGGATCAGCCCGTCGCAAGACCGCTACCTACACATAAATCAACACAAACACAGAATAAACGCACACAGACTTTCATGTTTCGAGTAGGATTCGAACCAACGATTCCAGTATTCGAGCAGGCGAAGGCGGTCAATGTCTCAGACATTTGCGGCCACTGTGTTACGCTGAAGCTATCTGCGAACCCAATCCAACTCATTAGCCCTTCCTGCAGGCATACATGTGTATGAATTTCAGTACTCCAGTATGGAAGTGAGTCCCCCAGTACTCGGTTAACATATTACAGTGTTTAGCCATAAATTGCGTTTAACTGTCGATAAACAATGAAAGTGGAACATGATCGGAACGCCAAGTCTTCAATCAATATAGCCCGGTCTCCTATTTTTCAATTGGCTATACTAATGTGGGGGCTACTTCACGCTACAGTCCTTGAGCACGAAAGATACTAAACAAAAGGAAATTTTATAATAACACACAAAATTATATTTGAGAGTTAGTAGTGGGTGTAGTTGTTGTTAACTTGTAGACTACAGCACTTCTGGAAAGCTCAGTTAGTTAAGGTAATGTAAAAGAGTTTTCAGCTTGATTGTTGTTGGAGTTGGTATGTAAGCGTGATTACTTGGGAGGACTGATGGTTAGCAGCACCTCTGGGGGGAGAGAGGTGAACTAATTCCACAGTTACACAGTGTCGGGTACGCAGCGAAATGAGAGGGCGCAGAACAGAACTGGCACCATACCCCGTTATCATATCCACGCCTTAGCTATACCTGCCCGCTTGCCTGCGGGCTATAGTACAGTCACAGCATGGCAACAGTTAGAGATATCAGCGTTCCACAGTTTCTTTATTAATATAAGCTAAAAGATGAAGGTAAAATTAAAGTTGTCCCAGTGCTTAATTATTTAAACGTTATGTCATGAAGACGTGTGTACGAATTGAGGTATAGCTCGATTTTTGACCTCGGCGTTATGTTGAAGTGAGTGGACAGCTTTAGTGCCGTAGAAAGAGCCCCCAGGACCTATTGAATAGGAGGCTGGGTGGGCTCCAGGTCTAGCATGGACGCCGTGGAGAAGTAAAAAAT
The DNA here is from genome assembly GCF_002891405.2 of Cryptotermes secundus. NCBI lineage: Eukaryota > Metazoa > Arthropoda > Insecta > Blattodea > Kalotermitidae > Cryptotermes > Cryptotermes secundus. The sequence continues at coordinate 707,682 of NW_019722422.1, read as the reverse complement.
TGTTCCTCCCAGAAATCCAGGGGCACGAGGTAGTGTAGTTGGTTGAGACACTATGCTACAAGCTGGAAGATCGCGGGTTCGAATCAAGGTGAGGAAATTGTTTTTTTTATCTGGCCTAATCCTTCCTACCGCACTATGGCCCCGGAGTCGACTCAGCCTCTAACAGAAATAATCACTAGGAAACTTCATGGGGGTAAAGGGCAGCTGACGTGTAAGGCTGACAACCCCAACGCCAACTGTGAGTCAACTGTGTAGAAAAGTTGGAGTCTCGGCGTCTCACTACCTACGGGTCTTCACTGTCTGTTACAGGGATCCTCTACCTTTTTACCTTATCCGAAAATCCAACTCCGGCGGTCCAGTTCGTAGACCATTTCTATACCGACTGAGCTATCCTGACTATTTTTAGACTAATATAAGCCTATAATAATGTGACATATGTGCCATTTCTAGCAACGGCTATGTAAACACTGCCTAAAGAATCCGAAATAATAACAGAAGCGAATGTGATCGTTGCTAGGCAACGACTACGTAAACACATTCCAACACGCAACAATGGCGAGCCCATTGCTATAAAAATAATTGCCGAGACTTGTTTCTAGGCAATTGAGTTGTAACACGTCTCTACAAGAATAGAAGAGGTTTTCTATATGGTCCGTGTTGTGGTTATATAACGAGAGTTGTTAGTTGTACGAACAAGCTGAATTTTAAGAGGTCCATAAATCCACTCATCCAATCCAGAACCCGCGTTATTAGTCCATGATACACGTGGCAATAATACCTAAATCCCTTATCTTACAGCCAGCCAAGTGCCGGAGAAGTAATGAGGACCCACACTTATATATCTTGATGTGATGTGTTGTCCGGTTAAGCTGTAGTGCACTTCAGGTTGAGGGGTGAGTGTGGGGAGCTCGATCTGCCAGTGTCGATAAATAAACCAAGGCAAAACAAAGTTGACCCTGTAATTAACTAAGTAAGCACTACGCTATGAAGACTTATGGGATAGTGGATGTATAGATCCACATTTTCTTGACCTCGACACTAGTTAGAGGTGAGTGGTCAGCTTCATATATATAATTCATGAATCTACGGGAGTACGTTAAACGTATCTCTCCCCACCATGTTGATGTCATTGAGACATAGGCCCAGGGAACAGGATGGTCTAGGATTGTGTTCACGAGAGGCTCGACAAGAATCCGGGCATGGCCACTGGTTATCCTGTCTGAGGCTTATCGCAGTTGTTCTCAGGACCTCAAGGAAAATACTATACTTCTATATCACTTCCATTAGGCCACTATGTCTTCAAACTTATTGTTCGTTAGTCATCCCATCTGAAGTCACGTAGCCACAATATTGAAAACGTCGATAAATATGCAAGAAAATAGATTTTCTGTGAATTAGAAATGTATGGTGAATTCTAATGACCTGAAATTTATACCACATTTCAATAAAGTCCATTCATATTCTTTCAGATTATAAGAGCGAATAAATACGCAAACGGCATTCGATATGATATACATAAGCTTGTATAATTCATTATAATGTAAGGGGCGGGGCATAGAGATTATTCATATTGTGAAATTGAAAATAAATCACGTAGCTGGCAGAGAAATATTTTGCATAGCCATAAATAATATAATTTCTGCTTTCAAGATTTCGGAGTGTTTAATTATTTATGTTGATTATGCTCTTATGTAGTTACATCGTGTTACGTGGGCGATGTTGCCGACATGGTGAATGGATGGATGGTTTACATCGGGAAAATCTCAACCTAAGCAAGAATAAGCAACACTAACTAAACCAACGTACTGAACTTCACGTATATCAATAGGACATGTGAACATATATGTGGAACTCAGTTATGAATAGATCATACTGTAGTGTTAGCACAAAGGTCGGTCCAGAACAAGTTGAAGCCTACTTTACTTTAAACTCTTCTGTTATTAAAAAATTAAATTAAAAAAACACAAATGTTCGCTATTTTATTTGTTCACAATTTTCGCTGCAGTATGTTCCAGTCCTACGCCTCCCTGGGAGATGTCCCCAAAACGTAAGGTACTGAGGTGTCGCATTATTTGTACTTTTAACTAAAAAAATAGAGTTTAACTTGAAATTTAAATACTCTCACGTAATTGTGAAGGAAACGCTATTTTCAATTTATATTTAATTGCTACAACTAAAATAAAAATTCAGTATTATTATATTGTCACGTATAGGGGATCAGATTAGATATTGGGTTTATCAACCACTTTAACACACAACTCGTAACTACACGTAATACAGCGCTATCGCTGATCTACACACGTTAATAATCACTAGGACAAGTTCAATCTTCACAGTCTTCACTAGTCTTATCCTGGAAACGGATTTAAAGCAGTCTCGCTGTTAACTACAATACACGTACAATTTCTCCAAATGAACTCGTTGTCATATCTTCTCAATCATCTTCGACTGCCGTCTCAAGAGACTCCCTCAGTTCTGAAGCCGCCAGCCTTGGATCCGCATTATATATATAACCTCGGGCCGGATACAACAGAGAACACCGTTTTCAACGTCATAGCTAAAAATATTTCGATTGTTACTTGTTAAGTCATTGCCGCGGGAACGTTTTGTCATATCATTGCCTAGCAATGATCGTCTACTCTGGCTCCGCTGTCCCGGCTTTCAGCCGTCATGTCACAGTATTTCACAGAAGAGGCTGGTCTAGAATTAAAGATCTAGATTTACATCCGGTAGATGTTCGGTTCGAAAGTCTGCTGCGAAACATGTTGCTCTGAGGTTCCTCGTTTCCTCTGTCCATCCTGGCTTATGGTAGGACATTACTTCATTAGGCCACCACCACTTCTTTCAAAATCCTTTCCGATTAATCACTGATCAGTCATTCTATCAGTTGATAATACATACTCTAAATACTGAAAGCATCATTGAACAACTTAAGAAAAATTTTATTTTCTCTATTTCCCGGAAGTGGGGAAATTCTGATGATGATTTAACATTTACAATGAAGATATAACCAGAAAATATTGTAACGTATTTGGGGTTCTGACTATAGGCGGGGTTTGGATTGTTGAATTGGATTTATCGAACACTTGTACACACCACTCGGAACTACGAGTAATTATAGCGCTATCGCTGATGTCCACACTTTACAAATCACTACACGCCAAGTCTTTTCCCAGCCTGCTGTGTCTCCAACAGCCTTTCCCTAGTAATGGCTTGTAACAATAAAGATTCTTTAGCTTCCAGCGTTTACTTCGTTACTGTCCGGCGAATATCCCGCAACTGAGCTCCCTCATCTATAGTGACGCTTCTGCTCTGCCTCCCTTGTAGAGCTCAATTAAAGTGCAAACCCTTAACAAAACTAGATTGCCCCAGACCATATCAAAAACACCGTTCGTTTATTGTTGCGTGCGTGTTCGTTTCCGCAGAATCATGTTTACCGAGACTTTGCTCATAAATGTTCATGTGTCTTTTTTTTTCACCTGTTGCATAGCAACGGCTATACTAGTTTTTTTTTTCGAAGTATTTGTATAGCAATGGGTCTATACACCACAATATCAATATAACATAATTAATTCTTAAGTGTAAAAATATCTCCTTTTAAGTAACCCAACATGCATGAAATACATAGACCTATACTGTGCTACTATGTAACATATATAGTACATATGTAGAAGAATGTAGCTAAATCAGTACAGAGACAGGCTACGAGCTGGACGCCCGGGCCTCGATTCCGAGCATGGGCAATAGATTTCTTTCTTCTCCAAAGCATCCAGATCAGTCCTGGATTCCAGTCAGCCTCCTATCCAATGAATTCAGAGGGTTATTTCTTCAGGGGTAAAACGGGCGGAGCGCTAAGCTGACATCTCTTCTTCATATAGTTCCGAGTTCAATAACGACAGAGCTATACCTCCACTCCCCTATACGTCTTCATGACGTAAGTAAAACACAGGGAAAAATTTTGCTTTACTTTAGAGTAGGTACAGTTTTGACCATGTTTTTTCTTCTCCGGCCAGACGTATTGTTTTGTAGCGGTGGGCCGTGGAGGAGACGTAAGAACATCCTGCAGATACTGAAATGTAAGCCTAGACCTTTCAGTTCGGAAATGATGGCCGTCAGACGGGACGTGCTCAGATAACAAAATATATACGGTCTATTAAGAGATTACAAGCGGCTGTTGTTTGAGACAAATTGGCTGAGTGCAGGAAAGTAAATATATCGTTATCCTGGACACGTGCTTCTCATGACACACGCCAGACTGGCTACCAGTCTCACTTATCATAATCCTGTCGTAATAAATTTGTAAATTTTTACGTTCATTCCGTGTTTGAATTAATTATAGAACTGCTGTATGAAGCGCCTAGAAGTATTACGAACTTATCGTTAAGCATGGTGTTACACCAAGTCGTTAAGAAGCAGGGCTTGTGTCTTCTGTACGTTAGTAAGAAATCAGACCATCGAGAGAGAATAACATGTTTGACAAGTGCAGAAACTGAAATGTGACTAGCAACAAAGTAGCTCTTTTGGGGTTTCAAGATTAATCGCCGAAGTAGGGCTGCATTATAAACTTGAGGTCACTAACTCGCTCAAGTTTTTCTCTCGTAAGCCTACAGGCCCTATTCAAGACAAATGCATACTGAAAGCTCTAATAATCAAGACAAGAATATTTCACAGTTGGACCAAGTACCCGAGGGAGGGCCTTATATTAGAAAAGTGAACCAGTACTCATAATCGAAGGTTTAAAGACTTCTGAGGCTAATAGTAGAAAATACAATCATTGTTGTTTCCACTGTAGCCCGTAAGTTGGACCCATTACTATTACTTATGCTTTTGTATCTGTATGAAACCGAATACGAAATTAGAAACGAAAAATATAAACGAAGTATGATGGAAGAGCATCCTATGTTTAACCCACCAATGAAATACGCATTAAAATCGAAAGTGAATTTTTTTAGATTATGTACGTGTATGTTGGTTGAGTTTCAGAACTATTCGTGATACTCTAGAGTACGTTTGCTGAAGTCAGTAATGATTTCTCCTCTTGAATTTGCTATTTGACAAAGATATCCTCAGGGGGGAAGAGTAAGTGTTAATGCTCTAGACATGTATACTAGAGGTGGTCCTTTGGAATTTCCTCCGATACACAGCTAACCTGACTGAAGAATTTCGTGTGTTTTCTTAGTCACTCCAGGGAAAATACCAGTATAATCCCTCGATCAGGCCACGACCGCTTCCTTCCATACATTTTCCAAATAAGCACTTACCATACATTTCGGCCCTGCATGGTCTTGAAACTTACAGCATCGTAAAACGTCAACAAAAATTTGCGTGCTATGAAATAAGTCATCATTCAGTTTGGATTAGTGTGTGAACATTTTTCTATATCCTACACCTATATTGAAATGTCGTTCTTATAAATGTTCAAAGTAAGCTGTTCTCATGTAGTAATTTTTAATTCCTTTCGCGTAGTAGAGGGCGGAATGAAGGCATGTTCCACACATTTATGTCATCGCGTATCAGATGTTTATTTCCCAAAATGCGTTACCCATGTAAATAATTGTCTCCTCATAGGCTTACTTCTTTACGTGTCTCTGCTGCCTGCGCTTCAGTAGGCGTACTTCTGGGGCAACGTCAGGTTCTGTGCTCTGAACTTATACTTACTGCTCACTTTAAAGTCAGAGCAATTGTGGTTTTCAGAGAGAGAGGTGGAACTGTAAGTCTGTGTAAGTTATAAAGTGAAATGTCACATTTTGATGCCGGTGAAATTCTAGAAGAATTCACGTTTCACCAGGGTATCATATTGAATATTGCATTATTTAGGTATGCTATTTATTTTCTATGAGTATCATAAATTTCTATATTAGTTGTTATTTAATTTCATTTTTTATTATTAAATAAACAGTCTTGAAACAAAATATACATCGTAAATTGAGACCATATACAATTTTGACAAGACATTCTAAAGGCGCGTCCACATTACTCGTGCTCGCCAAGCTTGTGCTCGTCGGGAGACTCGTCTGGCTTTTACTTGTGTTCGTAAATTTTCGTCCACACTACTTTAGTTGCTCGTCAGGCTTCAGGGCGTGAGGATCTGTATATTTACTCGTAGTGTGTATAGGTTGTAGTCGTATTTAATTTATTTGCTATAATTTTTAAATTAAAAATTTTAAATTTTCTTGTCTCGTGACTTATCATATCGTCCACATTACTCGCTAGCATAGCGAATCACAGGAGCACGAACACGAGTAATGTGGGCTCGCCTTTAGATATGTGTATAAATTCCAGTACTTACACTATGACATGTCTAATGTATTTAACCTCCAGATTTCAAACAGTTCATTGCAAATCTGCTGAGAACTTATCCCAATCATTCATCAGCACCAGTAGATACAGCATGACATAACAACTGACGTTCTCAGATGGCGCGACGTGACACATTCCCATCTCCCAGCAAACCTCATGTTCATGGACTTACTTCCGTTTCACACGAAATATTCCTCATGAAAAGTTAGTACAGGCTGCGCACGACCACAAATTTCAGAACGATAAAAGTTGTTTCTTTAATTAAGACAACTCTCTAGCGATACAACTCTTGGCCATTACGTTTCTAAACAAAGCAAAATTTCCTTTCTTATTATTTTAATTCCGGGATAAGTAGTTTGTAATGTTTCAACTGGATAAGAATCTAACACCTAATTTCTTGCCTTAATGCAACTATTTAATATAATGAAGTTGGGACACGCGGTAGCGTAGTTGGTTGAGGCACTATGCTACAAGCCAGAAGGTCTCGGGTTCAAGTACCGATGAGGTCATTGGATTTTTTCAGTTGACCTAATCCTTCCAGCTGCACTATAGCCCTGGGGTCGAATCAGGCTCTAACAGAAATGAGTACCAGGAAATAATTAAATAATATTACTGGGGAGTAAAGCGCGGCCGGCGCGTAAGGCTGACAAATTTACCGCCATCTTTGAGCCGATTGTCTAGATAGTGTGGGAGCCTCAACGTCTCAAAACCCCATGGGCCTTCACGGCCTGTTATAGGGATAGCTTTACTTTTACTTTTTATTTAATATATAATGAATTGTTTCATACTTATTTAATATTGTAACAGGTGCATAAAACCAAAATGAACCCCTTTCAGGATTGTAAACCGTATACAAGAAATATGCACCTTCATATGGATTCTCATGAAGATGTTTCTCTGGATACTTTGTCTTTAGATCATAGTTGGAAGAGTCCGAAATGGTGTAGACCACAAGTAGGTATCCAATAAATGTAAAGTTCGGAGCCTCAGAGCGCTATGCATTTTCTAAACTTACACGTAGCTTAATTCCTTAACCCTTCTCAACACGAACAGCAGAAGGTAATAAAATAAAATGTGCTGTGTAAACATCTTTGAGGAAGAAGACAAGAAGGAAGCTGAGAGAAATATACGTGTATATTGAAAGAAAAGAAGAAAGGTCGACTCACTAAATACCATTTGTGTATAGCAATTCTTAAAGTATAGTCTTAGTAAAGTAAAGTTGATCTTTACACAAACTCATTTCAAATAGGCCTATACCTGAATGTACCCAAGTAAAGGCAACCTTGCAACAGGGCGTGGAGACCCGTAGGGTTGAGAGATGTGAGGTTCCCACATTTTCTAAACAATCAGCTCAAAGATGGCGGAAAGGTTGTCAGCCTTACGCGACGGCCTCCTTTTACCCCCAAGAATATTCCTGGTACTCATTTCTGTTAGAGCCTGAGTCAACCCCAGGGCCATAGTGCAGCTGGAAGAATTAGGTAAATTGAAAAAAAAAAATCCAATCACCTCATCGGGACTTAAACCCGCCACCATCCGGCTTGTAACATAGTGTCTCAACCAACGATGCTACCGCGTGCCCCCCGAATATAATCAAGAGTGTTAAAACTATTATATCCTGCCGATTCGAAAAAGGCAAGGAAAGAAACCAGGTGAACTATAAAACTAAGCGGGTATCTCCTTTCGTGAACTTCCTATACGCCCAAGCAATCGCTGTAGTGCATAATACGAACTAATATAGATACATTTAAATTGTGTGAATGTGCCCACATTAAGAATTAAAATGACAGTATGAAAAAAACGAAATAACAAAAAATAAAATTAGTTAATAACATCGAAAGATAAATAAACACAATATCTTAACGTGATCAGACCTCACATTTTGATTTCAATCACCGCTTACCAAGTTACTGAAGGTCTATTATATGTGATCCTATTTTTCTGGAGAACGGTAAAACTAATGGCAGTGAAAATATAATGTCTATTGTATGTAATCCTATATTTCTGGAGAACGGTAAAACTAATGGCAGTGAAAATATAAGGTCTATTGTATGTAATCCTATATTTCTGGAGAACGGTACAACTAATGGCAGTGAAAACATAAGGTCTATTGTATGTATTGTTTCTGGAGAACGGTAAAATTTATGACAGTGAAAACAGAAGGTCATAAATTTATGACATTGCCACTTCACTAATGAGAAAATTACCGTGCGTCGTATAAAGTGTGTTGGGTCAGTACAATTTAATTTCGCACATTATTACAATCTTACGAACAAAAAGAACTCAGTCATTTAATTTCTGATTGCCTGATTCGCCAGACGCTGATATAGAATACGCAAATATAAATATTACCGGAATTATATTTAATCTCATATATTGTATGGCATAAAATTATAACAGAAAAGAATTGTCCTTAAGGGTCATTTTCAAACATCAGTGTACAGAAAAGGGCTGTTTCTTTGCTTCTTTGTGTTCACTGATTCTACCACTAGTTTGAGACCTAATCATTGCAGAGTAATGAAAGATGAGAATCCAGAGTACAGCGTCAGTGTATGGGATGTACCCAAACAAAGGAGACAGGCTCTGTGTTTACAGGAGAGGGGGCACTATTGAAGGATACAAAGACGCATTTTGTATGGATTAGTGGTATATATGTTTCTACGTGACACAAAGCACAAGATAAGACTGGCGACATCATCATCCTTCCGGGTCTCTGAATCCTTTGATCTGTAATGTTTGTTCGAACATTTGAAATCTATTCAAATAATACGCTTTATTTTTCCTATCTCTACGCAATGTTTTTGCATGTAACTTTTTCCTTGTCCGGTTTTTGTGAGGCTGAACTATCCGAAGCCCTGAGGTCTCAATAGCCACGTAAAATGTCAATTCACAACAACACAACTTCCAATGAACATCCATTTACATAATAAGGGGGTGAAATATTAGTACCCATTACAGGACAACATTTGGACAATAGCAGGATTAGTTGTCACAATTGCCCAAGCAAATCCAGTTTTACTTCAGAACAGATGTTTACTTTGCTTGTAGAACAGATGGACGTAAGTCTGCCTCTTACCCTGTTGCTTTTATTCTTAAAGTTCCTGTACTTATATACTCGTATCTGTGGCCTGATTTCTTACAGCAGTTCATTTGCCAAGAGGTTACACTACCCTTTTCAGTGGGAACTGAAATAAGCATTGAACAAAATGCTATAAAATTGTAAACATAATTCTAGAAATATCTACAGTTCATAAATTCAGTAGTTTTAACCCTTATTGAAAATTATAAGCAATGAATTTTCTTCGTAGCTTCTTTCACAACATGTAAGACCCGATCAAAATTTTGGAAACTGTGTAATCAAAACTCTGAACCGGGATAGCGTAGTCGTTATAACGACTGGCTACGGACTGGATGACCGAGGAGTCGGAGTTCGAGTCCCGATAGGGTCAAGAATTTTCTCTTCTTCATCTCGTCCAGACGGGATCTGGGGCACAACCAACCTCTTATCCAATGGGTGCCGGATGATCTTTGAAGGGAGTAAAGCGGACGGGGCATGAAGCTGACCACTCACCTCCAACTAGTACCGGGGTCAAGAAAACGTAGATCTATGCATCCACTCCCCCGTACGTCTTCATGGCGTGGTGTTTAATTACTTAAGCACAGAAATAACTTAGTAATCCACAACGCAGAACACAAAGTTGATGAACGGTAATTTTTACAGCATATTAAGCTTATATCCGACCTGCCTACAATATCCGATTAGCGATTTATGTCATCACTCACTCACTCACTCACTCACTCAAGGAGCTGGGCCCTTCTTGAGGAGCCGCCACTTATGCAGTTACTTAAGAACTTCCCAACATTTTATGGAAGCCGAAGGTTCATTACCGTGTGCACAAGATCCCTTCACTGGTCCATATCCTGAGCTAGATGAAACCAATCCATACCATCCCATTCTATCTCTCTAAGATCCATTTTAATATTGTTCAAGCACCTACTTTTTCGACTTCCTAGTGGTCTTTTTCCTTCCTGCTTTCCTGCCAATATCCTATATGCACTCCTCCTGTACCGTACATGCAGAAATTCAATAATGGCTTTAAGTGAAGTGGGGTTTATTATGGGTCACTATGGTTGAAAATTGAAATTTATCACCGTGAAACAGTCAAAATTCTCTGCTTCACACTGATTTCTTTCTTGGTTTACTCAGTTTTTAATTACTTGGATTTTTCGTCCCGAACGTCGATTGACTTTCAGCGGACTACACGTTGTCATAGCCCAGAAGATATGGCGCTTAATAACCACCTCTGTGATCTCTGTGATCCTCTAAAAAGTTCTCNATATAGTGTCGTATTTGCTCCATGAAATAACGGTTAAGCCACAGAAACAACCGTTTCTAAGTAATACACCCACGCAACGATGGAACAACAGTGTTATGCAACCCGCTTCTAGTCAAACTGCCCGATAAACACAATTCCCCGCAGGCGCTATGACGTCACAACCCAACAGTGCTTAGCTATCACGACACTTAGTTTGCTGTGTGGTCTGCGCTACGCAAAAGTAGAATGTGTTTTCTGCGTTGCCCGTGCCGCGGCTATATAACACGATTCCGCTTGCGGCTAAGAGGAGCCCAGAGGATTTTTAGTTGAATCCCGAAGTTCCAGAGTGATTTGTAGTGCTAGTCCCTACGTTGAGATCCGTTGCCAGGAGACGACTAACGAAGACGGAGAATATTACTGCATGTGCAACGGTGAACTGGAAAGTGTATATAAATCAGCGATAGTGTTGTATTAATTGTAATTAAGAGAGATTGTAAACGAAGTGCTAATAAATCCACTTATCCGAACTAGAACTCGTTATTTTCGTCACGCCTATTTCCATACACGTGGCAATATGTCTCGAAAAAGACTTATGAAGACAGCGTATCGGACATAAATCATACATTTTATTTATTGGAATATTTCGGTCTAATATATAATTACCCAGTCACGCCCCGCATTTCCCCACAAAAGAATATGCATCTTCATATAAACGTCCTTTATTCTTTATGATTTTAACGAAAGGTGGAAATTTCCTGCAACTTCTAGCAAAAGTCTGTCGAAGAGTTAATTGCTGATACTAGGTTACAGAGATATAATAGAGATTACGTTTATAAATATACATACTCACATATACCTATACACAGCCTAGAAAACTATGAACTTACCTCTGTCAACAATTTTTCCAAACAGATTTTTGCCACGGAGAAAATTTCTTGTGGAACAATTCCATCGCCGGTTACGAAACTGGAACTGGCATTCTTGAATGGCCTGGTTGGCGCCTTTGGCAACTGCTACTAAGACGCCGGGGTTCTCCCGAACTAAGCGCCTCTGCTTTCGCCGGAGTATGAGGTGAACTGCTGGGTCCATGTAGAGCGCTCCTGGCGTCTGAGGGAGTAAGTTGTTGGGTTCGCCGGCTTTAGCAATGCCCCTGAAACAGAGAGACCCATGACCGTCAGGGACATTCAAGTTCGCCTGACAATCTTTCCTTTATTTGTTTAATTATTTCAATTGATAACATTAAGCTACAAAGTGTGACGTGTTACAATTACCCACATAGGTCCTGAAACGTGGATGTCGTGAAATGAAGCTTTCGTAACTTATGTGCAGGCATTGTCGAGATATCCGTGTGGAAATATTGAATAAAAAAACCACGCTCATAGCAGCTTAGCTACGCTCTGTCAGGTTGCTTATTCAGTGTGGATCACAAGTATCACAGCTAAGACCATCCAACGTTTAGACTCATAATACAAGTCGTCTGTCCACATCGTGATGTTCCAATCTCTTAATGCTTAATGTAATATTAAAATACACCGAAATGTAATGTTATTTTTTTCCTATATTACCTAGATAATACCCCAGAAAATTTTCCACTTACTGTCACACTAATTTAGTAGGTAGGCTGAAAAGTAATGCACACATGCTTGTAGAGCGCGAAAGAAATTACCTTCAGAAGCGCTCCAGGTGGCATGTGGAAGTAACATTCCCCCTCAATACGCATGCGCAGGTTTTAGGTCGTTGCGTTCATCCAGTGTATTTCGAGAAGCGGAAGTATGGAGACGTGTTCTAGTGCTATGTCAACGCGAGTTAAACAGCGTGCTGTTATCGAATTTTTAACTGCTGAAAAAGTGACTCCTACTGAGATTCATCGTCGTTTAAAGGCTGCTTATGGCGAAGATGCTGTTGATAGGTCTACTGTAAATCGATGGGCAATAAAATTTCGTAGTTGCGAGACTGGAAAAGCCATAACTGTTGATGAAGACGAAGGAGACGACTTTCTTTTGAATATTGTGACGGGGGACGAGTCATGGGTCCATCGTTACGACCCGGAAAAGACAGGGCGCTGAATATCGACATCCGTCTTCTCCTCAGGCGAAAAAGTTCAAAACACAACCATCCGCCAAAAAACTTCTTTTGACTGTGTTTTGGGATGCTCACCGAGTTTATGTGACCGATTTTCTGGAACGAGGGGCAACGGTAAATTCTTCTTAGTACATAAAGACTCTAAAACACATCCGGCGTCGAGTTTGTCGTGTTAGAGGCAGCCTGGCGTCAATAATCTTGCAACATGACAACGCTCGTCCACACACCTCGCGCGCAACCGAAGAGGCTCTGCGAAACCTGCAGTTTGAACCGATTCCACACCCTCCTTATTCCCCCGATCTTGCGCCTTGCGATTTTTATTTTTTTCCTCTACTCAAGAGAGACCTCAAGGGTAATCATTACACCTCGGACGATGAGGTGAAGGCAGCTGTCAAGTCCTGGATTCGAGAAAAGTCGGAAGAATTTTTCAGTGACGGAATGAAAAAACTTGTTACACGCTGGGAGAAATGTGTTAGCCTTAATGGTGACTATGTTGAATAATACATATATGCTTTTGAAACTTAAGAATTGTACTTTAATGTACTTTTTGCCCGATCTTGCTATTTGTTTTTCTTCGCGCTATACAAGCATGTGTGCATTACTTTTCAGCATACCCACGTATATCATATTGTGGCGTGCCGCCTAAAAGTCGGAATATCTGAGTTAGAGTGGGCTTCCATTGGTAGACAACAGATTGTTATCCCGTCCATGTGTTTAACAAGCCGTTGTCTAGTAATGGACGCCAACTCTTACTTAGATATTCCGACTTTTAAACTGCACGCCACCACCTCTGTGGTCTAGTGGTTAGAGTTCCTGGCTACAGATCCAGAAGTCCGGATTCGATTCCGGTCGCTACCAGATTTTTTCTGATAAGTAGTTGGTCTGGAACGGGGTCCACTCAGGCTCGTGATGATAATTGAGGAGCTATTTCAAAGAAACAGCGGCTCCGGTCCGGAAAACCGAAATTTACGGCCGTGGGGATTCGTTGCGCTGACCTGTTGACACCCTCTATCTGCTAAATTTGGCACTATCTTCGCCGACCAGCTGCGGTCGCTCGGTCGGTATAGTTCGCTTGCGGAATAAAACCACGGGGTTTGTTTCTATTTGTTTGTGTGTGTGCGTGCTTGCGTGTGTGTGTGTGTGTGTGAGAGAGAGAGAGAAAGAGATATAAATAGAGCTGCGAACTTCATGATGTTCGCTATGTCTTCTACGTGGTACTTAGATTCATAAGCTGATTGAGGAAGAAGGAGATATTTTGAGAGTATTGTAGAACAGGGAGGAAATTGCTCCAGCCATATTATTACTATAAATTGAGTATCTCGCTCACCGCAGAATAAAATGATTACAATATTCTTTATGTAGAAACAATTAACTTAGAAGAATCTTATTCATTACGATTTGCTTTACGTTGGTAATGGACTGCGAAGGCAATTTATGAAGTAATATACGCAGTGTGTGTAAGGGAAGTGAGCAGAGGCTGTCTTGCTGTTGTAATGCTTGCTATGGTATTATGCAGTTTTTTATCTTCTTCTTCTTCCTCGTCATCTTGTTGTAATCCTTATGATTGGGATAATGGGCACCTGTTGTCTGAGATCAGTTCTGGAATGTGCACGGTAACATGTGGAACATTTGAACTCCTTTCTTGCAGAGACCATAACAGAAATTTAAAGCAGAATAATGCAGAGATAAGCCTTACTAACTCCATGGAGCCTAGCTCTTCTTGAGAAGTAAAAAATTACGTAAACACTCAAGAAATTCCTAATATTTTGAGGAAACTTAAGGTTCATTGCTGCGTTCACAAGAGCCCGTCATGTCTCTAACCTCAGCCAGATAATTTCAGTCCACATTTGTTTTCTCTAGGATTCTCACATCTGCGTCAAGATCTCTCTAGTGTTTTTCTTTTCGGTTTTCTTATCGAAAACCTATATGAATTCCTCCTCTCACCCATGCGTACTTCATGCCCTGCCCAGCTCCTCCTCCTTGTCTTGACCATTCTAATTATCTTTTATGAACATTACAAGTTACGAAACTCCGCACTGTGCAATTTTCTTCAGGCACTTATTAATTCTCCTCCCTTGGGTCAAAATATTCTCATCATCACATACTTTTCATAAATCATAAAGATTATGTATCTGAAATACTAATTCCATGTAGCAAAACCCTCCACGAGAAACTAATAGTTTTCCAGCTAATCATGAAGTTCTCCGTATTTTAAGGACTACAAAGATTCATTACCGTATTCACAAAAGCTCGCCATTAGACCCTATTCTAAGCTAGTTGAACATATCCGACATTTTCGCATCATAATAATTTAAGATGCAATTAATTGTTTTTCTTCCACAGGTATTCGGACCACAGTTTTATCAACATTTCTCACATTCCCCTTGTATGGTACATGTTTCTCCTCTTCGTGCTCCTTAATTCAATAGTCGCAATAATACCTGGTGAAGAGAACAAATTAAAACACGAGATAACCATCTTTATATTCAGTGATGCAACAGTCTACTTAATCTGGTCTGCTTTGTGATGTAAATTGTTTATTTCGAATTTAAGATAATAGCTGTACGAAGTCGGAGCTCTTCTCTAAGTAGTTCTGGTAATTTGCGTTGCGTCTAATTACATGGCGATACAGCAAGATTCACGGTGACTGAAATTTTGTAATCCTCTTTTCAGTAACATAATCAGGGAGGTGTCGGTTTTACATGAAAACATGCAGCTATGTTTTCAACTAAAAGAGGTAGACCTTTATGCCCCTTACGTACTGATAACTGAACCTTAAAATAGTTGTAATTTTCTAACAAGAAAATCTGTTGCACACATCTCCTTGTGGATGAAATTTGGATCTACATAGATTTATTAGCTAAATTTGAAATGTTTTAACTTGAATTATGGAACACAGTACTACTGAAATCTATAAATTTCCTAGTAGAGCAAATGTAACAAAATCTAATTTCGAAATAATATCGGGATGTGATATTGGAAAGAAGCGTTAAACCGGAAAACATACTTTGCAGGAGAAACGGGTTTGGAAATGACCCATTCTTTCGTGAATTATTGTTAACATTTTTATATTTAAGGGTCTATTATTATTGTTTCTTTAAGATGATATTTATAACCTATAGAATTGGCTTTGAGGTGACGTCTTATACGAGTATTCAGACGTACTCTCTTCGAATCTCGACCAGGGAATCGGCTCCCAAGACTTTTTTGTGGATTTTCTCAGTCCCTCCAGGAAAATGTTGAAATACTATATAGCTTGGCTCATGATTGCTTCCTTCCAAATTTCTTCTAATTTATCACTTAACTGTCACCCTTCCATTCAAATATATATTTACGCTGTCATAAAATAACACAGAATAAAAGAAAGACGATTAATCGTACGTAGTTAAAAGCAAAAATAGAAGGTACTAGACATTGTTTTGGATTGTGGCAGAATAACCGTATGTAAATTCTGTCAAGTTCTGTCTATTAATAGATCTACACACTTATATCTATGTACATTATTTTTATTAATATTGAACTCACTGAATATTTACAATATTATATTTAAGCATCCTGTTGCACTCTATACGATATATGATATAAACTCCGTCCTAAGTGCAACAATTTATTGTAAGTCTTAAAGGTAGTAAAGATAAGTGGCGGCACGCACACACACAGGAAGCCTACACAGAATAACACCTGAACAGTGCTGAAAACAAGAAGTAGCCGCTGCAGCACTATAGACGTGGGGCGAATAACCCTGAGAATTTTAAATTTTAAATTGTAGGGGGAAAAAAATTTAAAAGAATTTTTAAAATTGGAACTGAAGATTTTAAAAGTGCCAGTTCATGAAGGTCAAAATTGACGTGTGTGGGTGACAAAGATGAAGTACGAATCAGACAAATATCAGCGAATTAGATCCTGTTAGCAGCGACGAAGGGAACAATTGGGAAGACCTGTATGTTTTTAGTTTTAAACTGGGTGCGTGTAACAGCTACGTGAGTGTATACACCTGATGACGGCCGTTTGCGGCCGAAACATGTAGTGTAGAAGAAAGCAAGACGAAAGACCTACAATATATTGTTGCACTTAGGACGGAGTTTATATCACTGAATATTATTAAAATATTTTCCAGGTCTGTTTCTTTACCCAGGGGGTTCCCTCAATTCAGGAAGCCAGGGAGTTCTGTGGCGCTGTTATTCCATTGTACTCGATAACAGATCACGTGAGGTCTTGGTGAATCTGTGATTCGTAAGTCAGTGAAGTTTAGTGAAGTAAGCGATACTTGTCGTCATATTTTTCATGCGATGATATAATGGATAAAAATAACGATTGCAGTGGATCGCACCCGGGCGGTGCCATGTTCCGCTATGACAGCGGGTGACAAGCACTGCTTTGCAGCGTGTCCGTCATTTGTCACCATTCTCTCCGCACCTATCTCATCCTGCGCCAGACCTTGTTCCCGAGTGCTCTTTTTTCCCCCCGTTGAGTCAATAGGAGGAAGAGTTATGTTCGTGTACATCGAGAAATAACTCGACCAGCACTCTTCACTTGGCATTCAAAAATCTACATGGTGTTCTTTTTCTGGTCACATTATAGAGTAACAGCTGTAGCTCATAAATTTGCGCATTAGTAATGCACAGGAATGCAATATAAATCTACTCCTAATTTAAAAGGGTAAATATTATTAGTGTGATGAGTTTTAGGGATCGCTTCTGTGGTCTAGTGTTCAGAGTTCCTGGTTACAGATCCAGAGGTCCCGGGTTATATTCCCGGCTCTACTAGTTCTTCTGAGAATTAGTGGGTCTGGAATGGGATCCACTCAGCCTCGTGACGTTAACTGATGAGCAATTTTAAGAAAATAGCGGGTCCGGTCTACAAAACGAAGATTAACTCCGTGGGGATTTGTTGCTCTGACCATGCCATACACTCTAGCCACTAAAGTTGACACTAACTTCGCCGACAAGCGGTGGCCGCTCGGTCGGTATAGTTTGCTTGTGGACTAAAGGCCACGGAGTTTATTTTTTTATGGGGTTTAGGATGGGATTATGGAAGAATGTGGCACATTTGGGAGAGTTTAGAAAAGTATATACAAATTCATTCAAAAATTCTTAAGGGGAGAGTGCACTTTCGTAGGCAGCGACAGGGGGCAAAACTGACCCTCCCTGCTCCTGGATTTTTATATAGAAATCAAAATTGAAAGAAGGAAATTAACCAAATATTAACACAAAAATTGAATTATTTTTTTAAAGATATGCTATTCTATCATAAACGTAAGTTACTATGGAAAAACACTGAAGAAGTCACGGTGACATCCACTGTCACCTGGGACATTTGCTTATAGATGGACGGCTGATATGTCCTACAGGAATAAATTGTAAGGATGTGGATTAGAAAAATCTGGCTCGGGATAGAGACTACTTGGGAACAATTGTGAATATGACAATAAAATATCTTGTACCATGAAAGCCGAAAAATTTTTTGATTCGTTTAGTAACTCTTGGCTTCATAAGGAGGAATATACTCCACCTATTAAGTTAATGAGTCTTGAAATATGAAGCACAGACGTTTAAAGAGCATGTCACATCGCCCACGAAACGCTGGGTTACAAATCACGCTGATGTGTGACGTGCATTTTCTCAGTCACTTCAAGTACTTGAGGCTAAAGTGGCCTCTCTGTAGATGTTTCGATTTGACTGCAACCTACTGTCAGTGTTTGTGCTACAATTCAGAATATCTGTTTCATATTTCATGTTACTCTTAACAGGTTATTTTCATTATTTACGAATAATAATATACGAGAAACTCGAATTCGACGAATCGAGTTCTTTAAGAAGAGTTTAATAGAATTTATGTGTATTCAAAGGCCATCTCTCTTTAAAGTTTCAGTGGCTCTGATTCTGTGACGTCATTCCGCTGAAAGATTAAATCTGAATTAGGAATTTGAGCGATACCTAACGGCATACTACTCGTTCATTATGAGATTATCAGAAATTTTCCTTTAATATTAATGACACTTTAAAGGTCAGTAAAATATGGGCATAAACGAAATGATTTTATTAACGCCAAAGAAACAATTTAAGTACATGATTGAATGATTTCTGTATAATGCACAATACAGCTTATTTAATACTAATATCACAAAACCTAATGTAACAATTTAGGCCCAGGTATTTCTTCAACTCGTCTCATCGGAACATTGCGGAGAGAAAGTTCCTTTCGAATTCACTTCACAACAAGAAACATTTGTAAATTGCTATTTTATGACACTTGGATGTCTCATTGGCTCGCTAATGTGTCTTAAAATATTCCACCTTCAATAATACTTAAGAAAAAAGAAATGTAGGAAACAAAACACTGAACAAACTCCATCCACTTCAAACAACTTTCTTTTCAAGAGTGAATTTCCCCATTGTCAACTGCAGACGACAAATGCCATCAACGGATCCTCTCACTAGACCGCTCAGGCTCTGCTGACGTCATTTCCTTCTACACATCAGTGCTGCACTAGCACACGTATGGTTGTACCTTCTGTTGTTATGCCTGAAATTATACAAGAATTGTATATTTGTTTTTAGCTTCATTTCATTCAATTCGAACTCAGGTCCCTAAATTGGTTATAGTACGTAGATGATATTACACCACTGTTATAATGGGTGTTGCCCATTGATACAATTTAGATACACGACGTTTTGGCAATTCTTTACAATTCCGCTATAAGTTTGTCATTATACTAACCTTTCCTCTAATTCGTTTAAATTTTCTACGTTGTTAGCAAGGAATTGAGCCGACTTCTCCCTCTAATCACTCATAATGACGCCAGGATTTTAGGTCCCCACAGAGGCAATTGCAGAGTATTCTATCTTCTGGTACATAATTCCTTGTAGTCAGATGAAATTCAACCCAAGATTCCGAGGAATATTTGCAACTTCTGCTTGTTAAGTGTTTTGTGCTGCCTTCTTTCTTGGGTTACTCTGCGACCCTAAACATAAAGCCGATGTCCATTGATTGGGACTAGCTCTTTCTAACGGGCCCAACTGAGTAGGTACATCTTGACCCATCCACCTGAGGACGGAGACAGATCCAGTCTCCGAAACGTTGTGGTTTTTTGTCTTATATATACCAGACGATGGATAGAGTCCAAAATAAGCCTTATAGTTCTGTACGGCATACACCATCTTCAGAATCCTTTAAAGTCTATAAAGCCGATATGTTCCTCCGAAACATTGCTTGACTTTACCCGGTCTATACGGCGTTATGTCAGAGAAGAAATAGCTATTTAATCTTGATCGTTCTCCTACATCCTCAACCTTCCAAGCAATCTCGTTCCCATAGATTTGCTTCTTTCTTCCAACCAGCTTCTTTCAATCTTCTGTATGTTACTACCAGAGAAAAGGGCCACTTTGGGATTAAATGTGAAAAATTCCTCCATATACTGTTCTAATTTCCAGTCATAATAGTAACTCGGTCCTTTCGCGTCCCAACATTTTTAGTACTCTTTTTGGGGGAGTCGGGTTAGTGAAATCGGTACAGTAACTGGCTACGGGCTGGAAGACAGAGGTGTCGGAGTTCGAATCTCGGTAGTGTCAAGAATTTCCTCTTCCTCACATCATCAAGATCGGTTCTGGAACTCACCCAGCCCCTTATCTAGTGGGCACCAGGGTCTCTTTCCCGGAGGATAAAGCGACCATGGCATGAAGCTGACCACTCACCTCCAACTAGTGCCGAGGTCAAGAATACGTGGATCTATACATCCACTCCACCATACGTCTTCATGGCGTAGAGCTTAATTAGTTAACCACAGGAACAGCTGTACGTTTTAGCTCTTACTTTATTTTCGAGCATGTGTAACTGAATTTGATGCCGCTAATGTAAGAGACCATGTCTCAAAATGATACAAAATAAGTTGTAAAGTTATTGTTTTGTATAACTTGATCTGTAATTCTAAAGTGGATAACACTTTTTAAATGGAATGATAATTAAGATTTCCAGAATTGATTCTTCTTGTAACTGTAGGGAAGTCAACGCTTAAAATATAAAGATGTATCGAATTGGAGACTAGCATATTACTGGCCCGTCATGCTGCTCACGAAACAGTGTTTGGGAGATGTGATTGACTGTTGCTGGGACAATTGATGGTTGCGGCCACCCCGCTCCACCGACGCGCGTGCGCAGCATGCGGTCACGTTTACTG
Source organism: Cryptotermes secundus (assembly GCF_002891405.2). NCBI lineage: Eukaryota > Metazoa > Arthropoda > Insecta > Blattodea > Kalotermitidae > Cryptotermes > Cryptotermes secundus. The sequence goes on along the minus strand of NW_019722422.1, from coordinate 686,811 downwards.
CAGACAATTCTAAATAAGGCGGAACAATAGGTATCATATTATTTACTTTGCAAGAAATGAATTCTGGTATTCCCCGTAAGCCATACGTGTGTCGCGCACCACTGCACGCATTAAACAGAGCACGTACAAGGCACATTACGAAGTATAAACAAGAATTCAGACAAGTTACACTGCCCGAGCTGAAAATCGAGGTGAAATTAATGGTGAAAGAGCATAGAGGCATAACGCACATGAGCAACTTTTTCCTTTTGCCCTCAATGTTCAGTTTCACTGAGTTCGTACACAAGTACTCAAGGATCATGAATCATTGTTACGTATCTCAGATAAATAGGTGCTTTTGGCGATTTACTTGTAAATATTTGGTACTTTATACTTCAGGGATCGTTAAAAATATAATACATACGAGTACATCCCATATAATGTTACATCAAATCAAAGGAGACGAGATGGAAGGGGTATGTAGCATACATATTTTAGTTTGGAAATATGAAGGAAAGAATTCATTTGAGAGCTCTAAATGTAGATGGGAAGATATATCTGATATTAAAGTTGCTCCTAAATAGGATGCGTGTGTTTAGAGTGGATTAATATGGCTCAGGATAGGGAACAATACTTGTTCTTGTGAACGCATAGATGAAACTTTGGGGTATCCAGAAAAGCAGGGAATTTGTTAACGAGCATAGCAATTTTTATTTCTCTCGCTCCCGCTGTGGAGCATAGTGCTGATTTTTCAGTTTCATTGATTATTTTTACAGACGGAAGGACTCCTTGGACGAGTGACCAGCTCGTAGCAAGGCCTCTATCTAAACACAGAACAACACAAACACAGAATAACAGCATACACACACCAAACATCCATGGATTGTGTGAAATTCGGACTCACGACCCTTGCTTCAGAGCGAGCGAAGACAGTAGATGCCTTAGACTGCTCGGCTACCGTGACCGGCGCCAGCAACTATTAGTTTCTCAAAATTACCCCGCTATATGAAGGTAGTAACAGTTGTGTTTCAACAAAGTCGTTCTAGTTTTGCCTAAAGAGTGGATTTTTGTGAATCTAATGTGGTAGCTTAATTGGTTGAGGCACTCTACTACAAGCCGGAAGGTCGGGAGCTCAAATCCCGATGAGGTCATTGGATTTTTTCAATTGACCTAATCCTTCAAGCCGCACTATGGCCCTGGGGTCGACTCAGTCTCTAACAGAAATGAGTACCAGGAATATTCTTGGGGGTAAAGGGCGGTCGGCGCGTAGGGCTGACAGCCTTGCCGCCATCTATGAGCCGACTGTCTAGAAAATGTGGGAACCTCGACATCTCACAAACCTATGGGCCTCCACGGCCTGTTACAGGGATACATTTACTTTTTTTTAAATGTGGAGACGACTGACAGATTTTCAAAATATTTACTTGGGTTTCATGAAACGAAAACTCTTATAACTGATCAGGACAATAGCAATTTTTCAATAAGTATCTAGCTCGAACGCCTTGTTGGGTAATCTGTTATACTACTTGTGCCTTTTCGTGTTTTTCTTCAGTGTCTCAAGTATAATTCCATTATCGTACTTTCAAATAAGCCTCAAATTTCTCCTTCTTAAATTTTTTATTAAGCGGCGCCATCATTATATAATCTATATAGTCCTACATATGAAACGCTGCCCTTAAATAACCTAAGAATTAATCATATATATATATATATTACATATACACAATTCAAAATAGTTACGTGGGGATAGGAACTTCTGCTTCGTGTCACGGATATGTTTTCAGTCATCACAAATCAAAAAGAAATAATATTCGGTCTGTGCCTATCTGTGACGTGTTACTATATCATAAATTTGTAATTTGTTTTGTAATGAAGCATACTAAATACTGACTAACGAAGTTCATTAATGAGCATGTGTAACGAGATCAAGCAAGGAGTAAGAATGTTGGAGAGGAGAAAAAAGTTAATAATATGTTAGCGTGTGCAAGAAGCGTATAGACAGCGGTGCTATGCAAACAATTTCTAGGCAACGGATCGGGAAACGCGCCTCTACAATAATAAAATTGCTTCTGGAAGCGCTATGTTCTCTTCGGTCCGTACAATGTAGTTATAAAAAAGAAAATTACTGCCACCTCTTCAGTTGAGTTCTGCAAGGGAGACTGAGAAGAGTTGACTTTATGTGTGCTGCAGTTAAAGTAAGACTGTTATAATTACTGTGCTAAAATCCGTTGCCAGGATAGGACTAGAGAAGTCTGAGAAGACTTAATGTGTGTTAGTGATTTTTAAAATTTGCAAATCAGCGATAAAGCTGTCATTACTTGTAGTTTCAAGTGATGTGTATAAGTGGTGAATAAATCTATTCACCAATTCAAACCCTGTCTATAGCCACACACTAGAAACGTAACAATATTACAGATAGAAAATCAGACTGTACAGGTATATGGTGTGAACATGTCGAAGGAACGGACCAGATCCGTACCACGAAGAGAGGTTCGAATTACGGTCCATGAGGGAAAGGAATGCTGGAAGAATTAGACTGAAGATGACGGGCTGACGAAAAGATATTTTAATAGAGACGGACGGATCATTAGACTCTGGGTCTAGTCCTTCAAGTAGTTGTTCACGATGATGGGGCGTTTTTGGTAAGCCGCGTGAGTTAAGCGTGGAATTCTGGTGGAGTTTATTTCGTTGTTCCTTCAATTCAGATAATTTATTCTTGAATACAGTTTTAACATTCACATCAGTTTCGCAAATTTAATCAGATACCGAACTTGAGTTTCAAAGTACAAGAATATTTACTCTCAAAAACAGAGCAAAATATTTTACGTAATTATAATCTAAAAATACGCTACTAAAGCATAATTCAGAATATAAAATTTCTGAGCTAATTTTCTTCTATGATTTGTCGCAGTGAATTTTGACAGATATATGCCGACGTTTCGGAGTAACATCTTGCTCCCATGTTCAGAGTCCAAGGCTATCAGAATAGACATCATCACATTCAAAACAATAATCTTCATAGTCACTTACTTAATTACTTACTTACTTATGGAGCTGAGGCCTTCTGGAGGAGCCACCAATTCAGCAGCTACTCAAGAATTTCCCAGCATTTTATGGAACCCGAAGGTTCATTACCGTGTTCACAAGAGTCATCCACTGGTCCATATCCTGAGCCAGATCAATCCAATCCATACCATCCCATCCTGTCTCTCTAAGATCCATTTTAATTTAGTCTAACCATCTACGCCTTAGTCTTCCCAGTGGTCTCTTTCCTTCTGGCTTTCTCACCAATATCCTATACGCATTCCTCGTCTCCCACATTCGTGCTCCATGCCCTGCCCACCTCATCCTCCTTGAATTGATCATTCTAATTATACTTGGAGAAGAGTACAAGTTATGAAGCTCCTCATTATGCAGTTTTCTCCAACCTCCTGTCACTTCATCTTCTTCTGTCCAAATATTCTCCTTAACACCCTCTTCTCAAACACCCTCAATTAATGTTCCTCCCTTAATGTCAGAAAGCAAGTTTCACACCCATACAGAACCACAGGCAAAATTATAGATTTCTTTATAGTCACCACAGTCAGAATTTCAGATCCCCTGTGAATATATAGTCATATGTATTAGTGACTATAGTCAAAATTGTCACGTGTATTAGTGAGTATAGGTGGGGTTTGGATTGGTGAATAGTTGTATTGACCACTTACAGGTCGGAACTACAAATATCTATACCACTATTGCTGATGTCCACACTACAAATCACGCCACACTGTCTTCTCAGTCTGCTTTCACAAGTCTTTACTTGGTTACAGCTTTCAAAAATGGTTGTTCCTCTACAATATATTCACTCGACGTTTCCTGATAACGAATCTTAGCAATGAAGATCCTTCCTCTTCCGTTGCCCACTGGTTCACTCTCCTTAACTGAATCCTCAACTGAACTATAATTGCAATTATAATACTGTTAAGACATTTGTTGTCTCGAAAATTGATAACTCGAAAGATGGGTCCCCAACTCGGAACACCGAGAGTGTTTATATAGGATTTATAAAACTACACGAAAGAATATTTGATGTCATAAAGGCAATCTTGAACACTCTAAACGATTTCAGTTCACGTGCAACAATAGAACTGAAGCTAATATTTTTAAATAGCGAACATCACACTTATTATTTTCTGTAAGAAAATTTTTGTTACTGGAGGCCAAAGCCCAAATATCTTCAGAGAAGCAGATAAAACAATGTTAATTAAAAGCCAGCTGGATTTGCTAGAGCATAGGAGAATTTTACTAAAGGGACCAAAATTTTTCACTTAATCTAATCAACCAAAATATACGTCTATATTTATGCCTTGGAAATTAGTCATATATAAAATTCTTTTAAATACTATGAGCCATACGTTAAATTTATTCACCATTATGGACTGATTGTCACCAACACTTGATTCAAGAAGCCAAGGAGAAGAATTTACACATGGAAGGCACCTGGGGATTGGAGGAGGCATCAGCTGGACTACATCCTTGTGAAACATCGATTCAGAAGTAGTGTGAAGGATGTGAAGACGCTTCCTGGGGCAGATATCGACTCTGACCACAACTTACTGGTTGCCAAGTTTCGAACCAGGTTGAAGAAAATTAAAATATTTCGAAAGCGCAGACCCAGATGGGATGTGGAGAAGTTATATGCTCAAAGACAAAGCGTGCAAGAGACCCTAGAAGAGAAACTCGGTGCAATTGAAGGTGAAAACGGAAATGCTGAAGCGCAGTGGAACAATATAAAAGAATGCATGTTAGATACTATCAGTGATTTGGTTGGTAAAGTTGAGAAGATAGCAAGAAAACCATGGGTTACACAGGAGATGATGAGTAAAATGGAGGAGCGAAGAAAATGGAA
>NW_019722422.1:534987-680228 GCF_002891405.2 Cryptotermes secundus | reverse complement strand
TGATGATGATGATATTGAATTCTCTTTGATGTTGTGTATAACGTCATCAAAGGCAGTTATGTTGTGACTGCGGGGTAACTTATTAGGAGCCCAAGAGAAGTAACTTTAACTGAAACGTGTCTCTGCGAGTTGAATGACGCTGTCATGTTATGTCACGCAGTAAGGTAATAATATGAAAATGTCATTTTATTTATCGATTATGTTTCAGTGATTCGTCGATAAAGAAACGTCGGAATTTTCTAGTATTCTCCATTTATTTTTGTTTTAAACTCTCAGAGAAAATTCTTGTATGTAATAGACATCAACAACCAGTTTATTAAAGAAATCCATAACTCCATCAGACTCAAGATCTACTCGTATATTCATGGTACGATGTGAGTGTGGTAGCATTCCTGTTCAGGCTCATAGTAAACTGGCTACAACCAGACCACGTTCGACATAATTACATCACCATATTCTTCTAGAATAGAATTGCCCTTGAGTCATAAAGAATGGAAACACTTTTTACTTTGTAGAAATTCCTGTAAAGAGGTTGACTTGTTTCCGCACAACAAACACATTTATTGGAAATATTTTCTTCTCTGGTAAAGAAGAAAATAAGAAGCTTAAAATTATATAAAGATGTAAAGTATATGAATGAAACCTCCTATTTATCTGCAAGAAACTCTAAATTCAGTAACTTCACTGTTCCTTCCCTGTCATATAAAAAATAAACTCCATTGGTTTAGTCCGCAAGCGAATATACCGACCGAGAGACCGTCGCTTGTCAGCGAAGTTAGTGCCAACTTTAGCGTAGTCTGTATTTATTCTGTGTTTACGCGTAGGTAGCGGTCTTGCGACTGACTGATCCCCCGTCCAAGGAGTTCTCCCGACTGACTAAGATTAAGAAACTGAAGTGAAAAAAGCGTTAGACTGATGCACTGTGCTCCGAGTGGGAGCAACATGAAAACAGAGAGCTAGATAGATAGATAGGTTATATTGGCCAAATCTGATAGTTTCTCATAACAGTTTTGGCACCACAACCAATTTTAACTACGCTGAATACAAATTCCGAACTCTTTACACAACCACGAGCTTTATACACAGGCAAACAGGATTTTGAAATAAGCTCGGAAATCATAAATTATAGTGAAGAATTCTATCTTCTGCGACATAAGGTCATGTAGTCTGCTTAAAGTTAACCAACATTTCGGAGGAATATTTTGCCTCCATCTTCAGGGTTGAAAAGTAAGCACAACAAAGCACTCTGTATAAAACAGACAGCAACCCTAATTTATTCTATAACACGGGTAGTCACTTCGCCTCTGTGGTGGGGTCACTGAGGATATACATGCGAGGGGTTGGAACGAACTCTACCTTCTGGACACACACAGAAAGCAGGATCCACGTTAGCACTGAACCGCCGCGGAGGGACAAAACGCTCCCTCAAAGCCTGAAAACTTCTATGGATCTGCTACTGCATTATTATAAGCAGACACTGCCTATCATTGTCCCGTTGCCTAGTGCTTATCATTCGAAAGGTCCAGTTAAGCTGTGTTCCTAAACAGCCGGACCGCGGCCCGGTACCAGAACTTCGTCTTATTAAAAAAAAAAAAAAAAAAGAATTTACGGGGCCGCGGTCTGACAAATTTGAGAACCACAGGTGTAAAGACCCAGCCACTGTCCCCTCTCACAATGATACAAATGAGCAATCATCTTTCCAGCCACCTTTACTCGTCAGGGAAGAATATTTATTGAATGGGAGGATGTGTAGGCCGTCTGGCCGGTTTTCATATGACAATAAGTCAAAGGATCAGAGCCTTCTTTGGAAAGGTAATGGACATTCGGTAAGTCGCGGAACTCGAGACTTCCATGTTTACGACAGCCTGACAGCTACTCCAATCTCGAGCCAGATGAACCCAATATATACCCTCATAATTCACCTCCACACCATCCTTCCAGCTACGTCTAATTTTCCAAATGGTCGCTTCCTTTCGGGTTTTCCGAAAAAAATTTGTTTCTCATGTGCTTCCACTTCATCCTCCTTGAATTCATCCTCCACTCATATCGGGTGATTATTTGGGGCACTATTCTAGAAGATGGAAGGCAGGGGATTCGATTCCCGATGTGGTCAGTGAATTTTTTTATTCGACCTAAGCCTTCCAGCCGCACTATGGTCCTTGGGTCGATTCAACCTCTGAAAGAAATGAGTGCCAGGAAACTTCCTGGGGGTTAAGGGCGGCCGGCGCGTAAGGCTGACAACCTTACTGCCATCTGTGAGCCGATTGTCTAGAGAAAATATGGGAGCCTAGACGTCCCACAACCCTCCAGGCATTTACAGACTGTTACGGGGATAATTTTACCCTTCTTACTATTTTACAATGTTCTCCACCGTGCTTTGATATGGCATTGTAGAGATAAGTCCAAAAATCCCACATCGTTACGGAACAAGGAGTGTACGGTCACAATTATTATAGTAAATGGGCTCGGGGCAGTCATTTACATTTTCAGTGTCGAGGATATGATGTTTCCATGCTGAATCTGCCTAGTATTGTTCTTACATGAGCGCGGTAAATACCTCGCCTCTTGTTAATGTCAGTTACAGAGGCGACGCTGAGAACGGGCGTTCGTCATCTCGCCGTCTCGAGTGTTAAATTGGCGGCAAGTGACACACGTGTTCTCTGCTGACTGCAGTGAGATTCGTGACGCATGAAATCTCTCTTCGCGGAACTATCTTTAAACACAATCAATGAAACCGTAATTCCAGAGCGGAGTTTTCCGATAGGCTTATAAGAGCAATTAAAATTCATGACTGCCATCGTAGGAAAATCAACATCTACTTCAGGATTAGCGTACATAGTCTTAATGACAATTTGTTTTTGTTGACATCGAAGTGATAACACGCGTGTTTTCTTTATTTCCTAACGCTTTGGCCATGAAAAGGATGAGGCAGTTGCTTCCTCTGATTCACAGCTAATATTTTCGCTCTCAGAATACATTTACGAAAAAAATTAAAAATTTGAATTTTTACACAGAACAAATTATGTAACAAACTCTCTGTCTTGTTTCCTCGTATTCTTAGTCTAAGTTATTTGTCTTGACAATTTTCATTTCACATTCTTCAAGTCTAATAACAAAATCTATTTCTTTTTTTGCTCAGATTTGAACGTTTTGTACTACTGAAAATAATTTATACTAAGTATCACTCCGTGGCCTGTAGTCCGCAAGCGAACAATATCGACCGAACGACTGCCGCATATCGGCAAATTTAGTGCCATCTTTTGCGGATAGTGTGTGTCATGTGGTCAGCGCAACGGGTCCCCACTGCCGTTAATCTCGGTTTTCTAGACCGTATTATACTAAGCATTATAAAACTAAGATGTCTGATATAACAAAACGTTTCTTGCGAAATTTACATTTGCTCGCTTGTCCGTTGAAACACCCGTCTTTTCATTACCATAGTCTATAAGAACAAGGATTCCTCTACATCATGTCCAGACCGCGCCTGGGGTTCACCCAGCTTCTTATCCAATTGGAACCTGGGGCTCTTTCCTCGAGGGTAAAGCGGCCGGAGCGTAAAATGGACTACTCAACCACCATCTGCTACCGAGCTGAATAATGCTGGAACTACACCTCTTTTCCCCTCTATGGTTTCATGGCACAGTACTTAATTAATTAAGTACAGGGACAATTTTACCTCATATGAACTCGCGACTTGAGCTAGATTAAATATACGCCTACTCCTGTCCATTTGGATATAAGAGTCTCCGACTTATTATTATACAAAGCTGACATATGCCTAATCACAATTCCTAGCGGACAGATTGTGCTTACATTTGTAGATTATTGCACCCGGGATGTTTGTCTCGTTACTGACTGAGAACTCTTGCGGTAAAGTCAAGAGAATTGTAGTCTTAATGCAATGTGTGGTAAGGATGTCGAAGTGGTGACCTACGAGTCTATCAGATGTCTCTTCAATAAACACAGTAACCATACAATTAGAATAACCTAGCTGTTTACTGTTAATTATTGCTACATTCATTCATTCATTCATTCATCAAAGGCTCCACCGCATTTTGTTGGGCCCTGACTTTTCTTCGGTTAAAAGAAGGTACCCCTGTACCAGTCCATTAAGGCCCATAAGGTTGTGAGACGTCGAGGCTCCCACATTTTCTAGACAATCGGCTCACAGATGGTTGTAAGGTTGTCAGCCTTATGCTCCGACCGCCCTTTGCCCCCAGAAAGATTCCTGGTACTTATTTCTGTTAGAAGCTGAGTCGAACCCAGGGCCATAGTGTGGCTGGAAGGATTTGGTAAATTGATTTCATAATCGTTTTTACACAGAGGGTAAGAATCCTTTGACGGGTTATCAGCCAATCGCGAGGCCACTACCTACGAACAGAACAACACAAACACAGAGTAAACGTATACAGACATCCATGCTTTGAGTGGGATTCGAACCCACGATCCCAGCGTTCGAGCGAGCGAAGGCAATTCGTGCCTTAGATTGCCCGGTCACTGTGATTGGCAGTTAGTTCTACCTCATAGCTTAATTCTTAAATATCATAAGTTATTTTCTGTTTATAACGGAAGTCAAAGAACATTGTCAAATGGCTTGTTAAATAGCCTGCAGTTACAGGTTATGTAGGCATGGATTATGCTGTTGATTTTGGATCCATTTTCATGTTCATCCATGTTGTTTTACCTCAGTTTATATCTACTTTTATACCAATTCCATATTTTCTGCTGGACGGAAATGTCTCACTTATTTTATGGCACTTATATTTCCCTCAAACAAACAATATTAGAATAAACGAGGGGGCATTACATTTTCTTTCACTTTTCTTAGGTCACTGGTTCGATTCCCAATGAGATCATTGGGTGTTTCAATTTATCTAATCCTTTCAGCCTCACTATGGCTCTGGGATCGTCTCAGCCTCTAACAGAAACGAGTACCAGAAATCTTCCTGGGGTTAGGGGCGGCCGGCGCGTAAGGCTGACAAATTTACTGCCATCTATGAGTCGATTGTCTAGAAAATGTGGGAGCCTCGACGGTTCACAACCCTATGGGCCTTCACGGCCTGTTACAGCGATACCTTTATCTTTCTTATGATTACTCCAGAGCATTGCTGTTCAACCTCGTCCCCGCCACGTGCCACTTTCTTCAGACTACGAATAAAATGTATCCCTGCATCAAGTGCATTGACATGTTTCTCTGAATCAGGGTGCTACAAATTGCGCCAAATATTGAAACTAAAAAAAATATATTATTTTTTCTTTTGACCTGAGTATTCACGTGGCGTCCTTAGGGTCAGGATGTACGAAGCGCATCACGTATGCCACGTGTTAAGCGCCATTGCTCGGGAGCAAGAGGAAAATTCAATGAACATTATGCATATGCGGTACCAATGTTGGGGGAAGTGGAGAACAGCAAGGGTAGACCCTCCGTAACGGGACTCGACTTAAATGTGCCATTCCAAATGGGACTTTTAAATAGAAAGGTTAATAAGTAGAAAAAAATGGATTTTCAACATGATATTAACAATATTAACAGGCCGCGGAGGCCCATAGGTTTGTGAGACGTCGAGGCTCCCATATTTTCTAGACAATCGCTTCACAGATGGCGATAAGGTCAATACTTAAGATTCCTAAGATTTTTTGTTACGAGGAATAAGAAAAAACGACTGATTATGGAATGGAATATCGGAGTTAAATTACCACTAGAAACAAAAGTGTGACCTAATTCCATCACGTCCCATCTCTGTCAGACTGATGTTTATTTCTCGAGGGTAAAGCGATCACAACGTGAAGCTAATAACCCATCTAATGCCGGGATAAAAATACTTGGCTACTGTGTGTTTAAGCACAAATATAACTTTACATTTTTCTAATATTGTATCCTAGCGTCTTGTTGCATTTCTCTTACTTATTCCTGTCAGTGACTAGCCGTCTCACATGCAACTTGCTTTTTAAACCCAGTGAAAGATTTAAACCTTAAAATCTCTTTTACTTCACTGGTGTACACACACTACATGTTTCGACCCATAAGTACACACGACACAATAAGAACTACCCGCCACCACAGAATACATGGGCGCATTGACGAGGGCATATCCCAAATTTGAACTTGTGATCGGAAGCACAGCAGTTTCATCAGCAATTTTAGCGTCACCTGAAGATCAGTGGTGGTCGAAACATGTAATTTGTCTTCAGGTCTAATTATTGAGCCATGTGAAACTTTAAATCCCAAAGACGACGAATATTAAGCTATGACGACATATATATATGACAGACACGCATATCTGATATAAGATAACAGTGTTTAGGTGGCAAATCTTTTGCCCTGAAAATGGATACTGAAGGTTCGTCCGGAACGTTGTTATCTATATATGGGATTACATGGTACCTCATCTCAAAATATCTCAAACTTTTTACTGATTCTTGTTGCAGCATGTACTGTAAACTAACAAAATATTTCGTTTTTACTCTTGTAAACATGTCGTTCCTACGTGACTGGACTCCTAACCTTCTCCATTACAAATGTTGCAAGAGTAGGTTAAACATCGGTTTACAACTTAACTCGGATTTAGACAACATTCCAATAAGTGAAGGAAGATAAACTTACTGTTTTTCCACTTTCCTGATTTTCGCTAAAGTAAGGACTATGGTTTTTTCTTATGGCTTGGTAAGAAGTGTTTGTTTTTCTAAACAGGTCGGGCAGAGTCGAGCATAATTTGCAAATATTTTCGTAACAGTTGGAAGACTCCTCCCTCCATTGTAACATCAGTCTCTCACGTCAGCGCTGCCCACATGTTGACTTACGGCAGGTAGAAGTCTCGTATCTGTGTCTCAAGTGCGGTTAGCCCGGATTATCGCTAACTGTAGGGCTATCCACTCAGAGCTTCAAGGGCGTTTTAATTATCCTTCTGTAGTAATAAACGCGACTATAGCATTTTGGGGCCGAATACGGTGGCCGCGCGGTCTAAGGCATAAAATGTTTCCCTAATTTGAACTCTGGGATCGTGGGTTCGAATCCCACTCATGTCACGGATGTCTGCGTTTGTGATTATTCTGTGTTTGTGCTGTCCTGTGTGTAGGTGGCTGCCTTGCGACGGGCTGATCACCCATCAAAGGAGTCTTAACATCGAAATTGAAGAAGAGGTCAGCGTACTACAAAGAGCTGTAAAATCATTGATGAATGAATGTATAAATAAATTTCATGAGGGAATTCTAATGTAGTGTTAGATGGGGCTTTAAAGTATGCCACATCCAAATAATATCATGTCAGATATGATTAAGCGATTATGAAAACGTTTTATTCCTCTCTGGGCGATGACACATTGATGTGGTGGGCTGGTTTGCTGACATTTCGAGGAACATAGCAACTCTGACAGGCGATGTCTCGCCTTGAAAACTGAGACAGCCATGTTCTCCAGAACGTCGTCTAGCCAGAGCCCACGACATGATGACATCATGGGAGAATAAAATTCAGAATAGCCATAAACCCTGTGTGAAATCATGAAGTAATTTATAATTAATTAATAAAATACCTGCTCGACTTCATTTAAATATATTTTCTCTGAGCTGATTGGCGCAGTGGTAACTTCCCAGCGTTTGTCAGTTTGAATCTTGGCCGTGACAAAAGCTAACCTGACAGAGTTTCCGTGGTTATCCTCAGTCTTCCGAGGAAAGTTATGGGATAATATCTTAATTACATCGCCGATCACAGGGACCGCGAGACCTAAGACATGAACCGTCTTCGCCCGCTCGAACACTGAGTTCGTGAGTCGAATCCCACTCAAGGCATACAGGTCTGTATGAGTTTATTCTGTGTTTGTGTTGTTCTGTCTGTAGGTAGCGGCCTTGTGACGGGCTGACTCCCTGTCTAAGGAGTCCTACCGACTGTGTATAGGATCAAGAAATTGGCAGTTAATTAAACGTGACATTCAGCAATTTGATTGTTTATATTTGTGAACCCGTTCGACTCCATTTTAATCACTCTGCACGTAGACTTATAATACTGGCAAAACTTTAATAAAATTATTACTTATTCTACATAACATCTTATTATACGTAGCTACACTTTTCGTGTGGGCTACAACATGTCTATTCTAAAAAGAATGCTACTGATTGAGCTACAATTATTATTTTGCTGGACATTATCCATCATCTTGTCTATTCTAAAAAACATTCTAGTTTCTATTAAAAAAACGTTTTCTCGAAACGTTTTTTTAATAGAAACTAGAATGTTTTTTAGAATAGACAAGATGATGGATAATGTCCAGCAAAATAATAATTGTAACAATTTACCATCATCACAAACTTTTAGATCTTATTTACTGATTGAGCTGTTAAGCAGTTGTCATCAGTTACATTAGAATGTACATGCAGCCACGGGTAATGAAGTATTGTTACTTAGGCCCATAAGGCTGCATGTGACGACATATGTATTGTATATATGTAGGTCAATATTTTTCTGTGAGGTTTCATTACTCTCAAACGTTTTAATAATCAGTAGGCCTATACTTACTGATAATATGTAATTATGCTGGAGAATTTATTCTATTTATTCTGCAATTTTAAATATTTGAAACATGAACAGTTGTCACAAGATGGTCAAGTAGGGCCGAATTTTGTAGAAATTGTTGAGATGTTAATGTCATTTTAAATTAAAGAGAGATTGTAAAAAGTTTTGAGTTGCCTTAAAGACAGAGATGAATGAGTGAGTGACGTAACATATAATAAAGTGCTGTAGAATTAATTTCATTTTTTCATGTGTTTATCTATTCCTCTTTTTGCGATATTTACACTACCAATAGCTCAGACTCTGCAGAGTAAAATGGTAGTGGGTTAATAACGAAACGGAAAGGGTGTGAAATAGAACAGTCTTGGCCCATTTCATTGTACTATCCAAGAATCGGTATGTAGGGTTTGAGGGATATTGAAAATTCTCAGTTAGAATAGCCCGTGTTCCATTCGAAATTCGAACTAGGTACCTTTCGAATGCAATACAGGAGAGTAGCAGCGTACAGCTTGTTACAGTCTCTGACTGAGAAGTCTTCCCCGTCTGCATTTGAAGAATGAACCATCCTCCCTTCATTTCCTAAACCGCTACATATGCAGGCATTCTTGTCGCTCCTCGAGTTGAGCCAAGCGAACTGCGTGTCTAGCGCTCTCACGTACCTTTCGCCGCTTTGTCGAAAGAACTGCAATAGAGGACTCAGGGAGCAGTACGGAACCGTGTCGAGAGAAGTAGAATGAAACAAAAACGCGCTTGTGTTTGAAAAGAGCAACAAATTAAAACAACTAAAATATTTTCTCTGGCCGGTCACAGTAGCCGAAAGGTCTAAGGCACATACTGCCTTCGCTCGCTTGGAAACCGGGATCGTGAGTTCGAATCCAAATTAGGGCATGGATGTGTGCGTTTTTCTGTGTTTGTGTAGAGGTAGAGGCCATGCGACCAGCTGATCACCAGCTCAATGAGTCCTACCGAATGTGTAAGATCTAGAAAAACCAAAGTGAACTTAGAAGTTCATAGAGGTAGGCCTAGGCCCACTGGGGCTGTAGTGCCCAAAAAAAAAATTCTGTGCTCAGATAAGAAAGTATGGTTGATCACTGACTTGCTAAGGCGAGATAGCATCAGTCTATACCTGCAACTCCTCAGCAGCAAGCAACCTTCGTTCACCGATCGATTTGTCACATGTAATGACATGGTCTTTGGCATTTCTGCGAAATTAAATTTGCCCGGAAACTTGACACAGGACGTGATGACAACAATAAAATCGGCATAAAATGAATAGCCTGGCACATAATCCTCACAATCTGTAGGACGTAGCTTAGTGAAACCAGGCAGCTCCGGTAGTAGAATGGATAACTGTATTTTAAGGCACCTTATTTAGGTAAAATTTGAATTTGGGCTGTTGGCGTAGGCACAGAGAAGCCATTTCGAGACTTCGCGCTGGAATAATGGTAGGATTAGTAGAGTTCAAAGAACGAAAACAAAAAATGTTCGAATATCTATTAGACTTTCAGCAATTTATAGTAAATTATATTCGAATGAGGCCGATCACAATGGTTGCGCTCTAAAGTATGAACTGCGTTCACTCGATCGAAAGTTGGGATTGTGGGTTCGAATCCCACTCAAAGCATGAATATCTGTATTTTATACGTTTACTCTGTGTTTGTGATGCTTTGTGTTTAGGTAGAGGCCTTGCGATGGGCCGATCCCCGTTCAATGGGTCCTACAGACTATGTAGATAATCAAGAAACTGAAAAAGTGGCCAAGGCCCAACAAAGGGCTGTAGAATAATGATGATTATAATGATAATAATGATAATAATAATAAGGTAAACAACCCCTGTAATATGCAGTGAAGACCCATAGGGATGTGAGACGTCCGGGCTTTCACGTATAACTGAACTAAGTACAGTAGTCTGAATAACTTCACGCCTGTTTTACTCTCCTAAGTACATACAGGTGGGGGCACGCGGTAGCGTAGTTGGTTGAGGCACTATGCTACAAGCCGGTAGGTCGCGGGTTCAAGTACCGATGAGGTCACTGGATATTTTTCAATTGACCTAATCCTTCCAGCCGCACTATGACCCTGGGTTTAACTCAGCCTGTAAAAGAAATGGAATGTTCTTGGGGGTAAAGGGCGGCTGGGGCGTAAGGCTGACATCCTTACCGCCATCTATGAGCCGATTGCCTAGAAAATGTGGGAACCTCAACATCTCACAACCCTATGGGCCTCCACGGCCTGTTACAGGGATACCTTTACTTTACTTTACTTACTTACTTACTTACTTACTTACTTACTTAAGTACATACAGGTTTTGTAGCAAGATTCTAAAATTCTTATGCTCGTTAGAGCACTTGAAATTTTCAAAAGTAACAACAACAAACAAATGTTGCAGCCAAGTGTTTGAACTAGGCAAGGAACAACTGTTTAGAAAATTACGTGAAAAAATGCAGCTTTGACGAATTTTATAGTGAGGATGGACGATCTACAAATTCTCTGAAGAATACAAGAATCCACCCAAAACACTCTTAAGGAAGGGCGGCTGACTTTATCTTCAGGTTAGGAAGAGTCGATTTTGAAAAATGGAAGGCCGTTTAATAAGACCATGGAAACACTAAAATTGTCAGCTATAGGCTGTACCTGAGGTTTCAGTTTAAATCAATATGTAAAAGGAAGTGAGGGAGGGAAATCCTTCAATGATTAAAAAATTTTACACAGAGATACTGGGTTTTCGGACTTTGTCCATCGTCCGAATTCTAAATAACTAAGAAAAACACGACGTTTCGGAACCTGGATCTGTTTCCTTCCTCAGGTGAGGGAAGACACCTACTCTGTTGGATACCTTAGAAATAGCTAGCCTCAATCACTGGTCCAGTAATTGCAGTAATTGTCAAATGTCTGTAAACTCTAAACCCAATAACATTAATTAGTTTGTTACTTTAATTTATTATGGCTCTACAGTCCTTTGTTGGACCTCGGCCAATTTTTTATTTTATTAATCCTATACACAGTCGGTAGGACTCCTGGGGCGGGGGATCAGCCCGTCACAAGGGCACTACCTACACAAAGAACAACATAATGACAGAATAAACGCATACGCATACTAAACATCCATGGTTTGAGTGGGTTGCGAACCAACGATCCCAGAGTCCGAAGGAGCAAAGACAGTTCATACCTTAGACCGCTCGGCCACTTTGATCGGCTTGTTACTTTAAAAGTTTCAAATAAATTGTTGCCGTAAATTACAATAAAGATTTTCGCCATTGGCATCTTATTGCAGCTTTCTCTCTCAAGGAAAGTAGATTATTGTCTGAGGTCAGCGGCAGGAGACGCAACGAAACATTTCAGAGGAGAAATTGAAGTATTTTATTGCGTGCAGCTGGCAGGTTCGTGTCGAATGTCGGTCCTTGTGGTTCTGAAGTGGGTACGTCGAACGCGTGCTTTTAAATTAATACATCTCTAACAGAGTTGTGATTTTTCAGACGCTTGTACTTTTCCGAAACTTACCACAAGAATAAAACTTGAAGGAAGAACTAATTAATTATGTTTGTACTCATTGCTTAATTAGATCTTTAGTACCGTAAATTGAAATTTCACTGTCAATAACATGTGAAAATACTATTCTGATCTTTAGCTTGCCACTTCATTCCAGATAATTTCTAATTCTGTTAAAGCACTTTTTCCTTGACTATGTTAAGTGTAATACCCATCATCATCCATCTTAACTCTCCTAAAAACTATCCCCGTAACAGGCCGTGGAGACCCATAGGACTGTGAGACGTCGAGAATCCCACATTATATAGACAGTCGACTCACAGATGGCGGTGAGGTTGTCAGCCTTACGCGCCGGCTGCTCTTTTAGCCACCAGGAAGTTTCCTGCTATTCATTTCTGTTAGAGGCTGAGTCGACCCCAGGGCCATAGAGCGGCTGGAAGGATTAAGTAAATTGAAAAAATCCACCTCATCGGAACTCGAACCCGCGACTTTCCGGCTTGTAGCATAGTGGCTCAACCAACTACGCTACTGGAGAAATAAATTATATAATTATAAATTGCGATTTTTTTATGAGTTTGTTAGAGGATAAATTTTATGCTTTCCTAAATGGATGAATTTGTTCGGAAAATAGATTCATAGTGATAAATATTCATTGCTTTCAGAGGAATTTCGCAGAATACTTACTGCCTTCTGAAATAATTTGGCCTATAATAAGTGATAATAGGCCGACAGTCTTGTTTCGCTAGTAATGAAAACCTGTTATTAATAGTCATGACTTTTGCGTCCTGTTCTTTAAATCGCTATAGATATTGTGTAACACAAGGGTGGATCCAAACTGACATGGAAAATTTACGCTAAGTAGATGATATAACAATTCTAATTAAAAATCAGACCCGAAGATGACCACGTATATGTCGAAACATGTCGTCCTGGGCAACAAACCTCATCTGCTGGAAATGGTGTTTTAACAGGAATATAACAAATATTATCTACGAGAGATATTCGGAAAGTAAAGATACAAGTCCTGTAAAAATGCAAGGGAAATTTTTCAGAAATGGCAGTGCTGTCGTGTGAGATAGGAACCGCATGACAGGGCAGAGTTCACCGGTTACAGTCACAGCAACATAATGCTCGCAGTGTGTGTTCAAAATGTCCTTGTCCGTTCAAAATCCCTCCAAATGTGAGGTTCGTGCAGTAATTCGATTTGTTCACGCGAAAGGAGAAACTGCTGCTGAAATTCACCGCCAACTTGTTTCTGTCTACGGCGACCATGTTATGAACAGACAAAACGTGGCAAAATGGTTTCGTGAATTTGAAACGGGAAGAAGTGATGTTCATGATGGAATATGAAGTGGAAGGCCATTCGTTGTCACTGATGAAATCATCCAAAAAATGATGAAAACATTCCTGCTCACAGACGTTTAACCATCGAAGAACTTCATCAGCAATGTAAGATTTGAAGCTTTCACGGCAGTGACTATGAAGAAAGCAGTCTTCTGGGATTTGGCACCGTGTATATGTGGTGTTAACCGAAGTTTCAGAGGAACGTATCGCCTCCATCTTCAGNGTGCATTGCGATCCATGGTGACTATGTTGAAAAGTAAACAAAGGTGTGTTGTAAAAGTGCTACAAGTTAATCCCTCCAATAAAATGCGTTACAAAAATTTTCTGGACTTCGTATCTTTACTTTACAGATATCTTTCGAATATTATCAATGACCTAATAATTCTGAGAGCTCCTAATATTTTATAAATTCTATGATTTTTTTGAATAATATTTTTAAATTATTTGTAACTAAATAAAAAATGAATGGCATCTCAAGATATCTATGTGGAATCCTTAATTATTTATCCAATCATGTCAATGTAAATACCATATTTGATATTACGACTACAAAAATTCAATTTATGATGCAGGCTCAAAATGTCCAGAACATATTTCATATTGATGTGGTGCTCCTAATGCATGACTATATGGAAAATGTTGTTAGCTAGTGCGTGTTTGAAAACATGATGAATATCCTAAGATGAAAGCAGTTCACATTTCGGAGTAGAGGAGGAACACTCACTATTTTCCTGTCTAGTGATAAACTGTTTTGGTAATCTTACACACAAATCCACATATCGCAAGAGACAGTCTGTACCAAACCTGACACGGATCACTTCTGGTCCTCACGCACGGTCCAGCCTTCTATTCTGTTGCTCGTTATCTGATAGATCATAAATTTAAGTACTTCCGAAAACGTGTTGGATATATTTAATGTTACTGCGTTTAAGAGGAATTAAGATTCTTAACATCAATTTTGGTCAATATGAAAATTCTAACAGGTCGATCAATGTATATATGTCTAAACATCATATGAAATATATACTCGTACATAAATTTAAATTTGCAGGTCATGAAAATATGAATTTAAAATTGTGAACAAGATTATGCGGAGTATGATCAGACTCCTCTGAACCTCTCAAAGCAGTTCTAGGCCCGTGTGCCTATTTAGGAGTAAAAATTATTAGGTAAGCTTTGAGTTACACGCTGAGTGTAGACCTGTGTGTCACATGCAGTTTCCGAAAGCAGATTAAAACTATTTATGGGTGGTCGCAATATGAATTAATAATTTTAAATATTTAAGTTGTTTAGGCCCTATAGATGTAGTAAGCTATGCACTAATAGAAGGCCGGTCACAGTAGCCGCGCGGTCTAAGGCATGAACTGTCTTCGCTCCTAGGACACTGGGATCGTGGGTTCGAATCCTACATTAGGTATTGATATTTCATGTGTGTATGCGTTTATTCTGTGTTTGTGTCGTTCTGTATTTAGGTAGAGGCCTTGTGACGGGCTGATCACCCGTCCAAGGAGTCCTACCGTCTGTGAAAAATGATTACGGAACTGAAAAAGAGGCCAGGGCCCTGAATGGGCGGGAAGAACCACTGAAAGAAAAAATGCACTAATAGAAGTCCTACCTAGAAGGGGGCTGCCGTTCTCTTACAATTTCCCTCATCCCTCCCTGGAAGAAGTTTGATATGCTAACACTGAACCCCATTTGCATATGTGATTAATTTTCTTTCATAAGATTGTATCTTTTCAGTAATTATCTATCTATCTATCTATCTGTCTATCCATCTATCTATCTGTATAATCTACAGTCCCTTGTGGACCTTGGCCGCCTCTTTAGTTCTTAATCCTATGCACAGCTGGTAGGACTCCTTGGACGGGGGATCAGCCCGTCGCAATGCCGCTACCAAAACACAGGACAACAAGAACAGAATAAACGCACACAGACATCCATGCCTTGTGTGGGATTCGAACCCACTATCCCAGCGTTCGAGCGAGCGAAGACGGTTCGTTCCTTAGGGCGAGCGGCCACCCCGATTGGCTATCTTTTCGGTAATTACTTGTAGAAAAGACAAGCAGGGCACTTAGGCGATCATTGTGCTTCCGAGCTTCTGTAGTTCGATAGTCCATTACTGACCTTAGATCTGTTCGTAGAGCTTACACCTAAGTTTGAGTAGACACACGGAAATAATTGATGTCATTTGATAAAAGAAAATATCTAGCCTATGGCTTGGAATCACGGAAATAAAATTGAAGCCGTATTTTACAAGGGACAATTGCCCTTTCATGACACAATTTCAACTTTCTCACGCCGGTACAATTTGTCTGTAGAGGACTGTACACTGAGCCGAGTAGCACCAGTCGCTGTCGGTGCAGCTGAACTAGTTCGGAGAGTTGACTGCCATTTCATGTCGAACTGAATTGAAAGAATTAAAGCAACGGGGAGCTGCCAGCTGTACAAACCATTTATGTTAATATTCAGGCTGCGTGCCGAAGTGAGTGGAAACGGGGCTGTTTATATTCCAAAGAAACAATTGTTTGGGGGATCTGCTCATTGCCGGTCGCTACAAGTCAAACTTGACTAAACCGCATTGCATGTGACAGACTTACCTAACCGCGTGACTTTGTGTATATTCCTCACAATTGCGACAATTCAGTTTTACTGCAAATCACGAATAGAGGAAATATTTACACCTATAAACAATTAACGATGATTAATTTTGGGGGATTTATCAAATGAGGTTACAATTTCAGAATTGTAGGAAATGTCAATGAAAGTAAAACTGTCCCTGTACTTAATTAATTAAGCACTACGCCATGATGGCGTATGGGGGAGTGGATGTATAGATCCACATTTTATGAACCTTGACACTAGCTGGATGTAAGTGGTCAGCTTCAAACCCCTGTGGCGTTACCCCCGGTATATTGGCCTATTTGCTTTCCACATCATTGGCCTATATTGACAGATTTGCAAAATGGCTTTCAATTTATTTTGTCGAAGGAAATAAAATTTTTTTCAGAGGCCGAAATGGCAGGGGATAGCGGTTGTCAACGTTTCGCATGAAATCCTTGTAAATGGAAACAGGTACTGAGGTCATTCACAACTCTAAGCAAGCGTCAGAAAGATTATTGCATTACTGAGTTGCAATAAATAATATCACATAAAAATGTTAATTAATCACTGCCTGCTTAAACGAAATTCTACTTCATTAGCATAATTCCGACCAACCCTACACTGAGTGATCGGGCGTTTCCGTCTACTCGAAGTGTCAGACGGTAGAGAAATCGGAGACTGACATCTGTCTTGAAGGGTTAAGTTTCGAATTTTCACACAAGCGTGAAATTCATTGTGGACACTGACAAACTATGCCTAATAAATTAAACATGAAATGTTGACGAAAGAAAATGGAAACAGTGGGGACCTACATGGTTTATTCTACAAATTAAACATAATTTTAAATTGTAACATACGGAGACCAGTGGCGAGAAATGAAGAGTCTGAAATTTTGCAAGAAAACGACAATAATACATTGTAATAAAAAAATTAAAGTTGAAGGAGGAAGTGTGTAGAGCCGCCACTGAAGTAAGAATCATGCAGTGCACCACCTACCACCACTTGCTGCCCCGGCCACGACGCGCCTTGTTCTTGCTGGCCACCTCCTCGGCGAGTGTGACGAGAGCCATCAGGAGGGTCATGAGCACCAGAGGTGCACTGGACCACTTCATTGTCAGCCGCGGGTCATCAGTCACATGGAGACGGCACACCACACACACCACGACAAACAGTTCCACTCGAATAACACGGCTCGACGACTTTTGCCGGCGATCGGAGAGGAGGAAAGCCGGAGGACTTGCCTAGTTGCAGATGAACGTGGATGAGCCGCACATCAAAGAAAAAATATAATTTCTCTCCTTGCCGAGTCCCCTGGTTGTTTGATGGGGGTGGTGAGGTACAAAGGCAGAGGTTGGGGGGGATAGGAATGGATTTCCGCCCCCACGAAATTAGCCGAATTGATCCGAAGGCTACCGATACGTAATTTTCTGCTCGTTGTCGATGTATGTATTTTTATTTACACCCCTTTCTTCCTGGACGTCTATTGCATGGCAACGACTACTTGGCTCGGTGGCTGCGACGAAGAGGCCCCTGGTACGAAAGTGATGACAGAACCGACATACCTACTGGTGTGCCGGCGTGTACGGTCAAACGATCTGTCGGTTTGTGTCTGCTGGAGGTAGGTTGC
This sequence comes from Cryptotermes secundus, assembly GCF_002891405.2. Classification (NCBI taxonomy): domain Eukaryota; kingdom Metazoa; phylum Arthropoda; class Insecta; order Blattodea; family Kalotermitidae; genus Cryptotermes; species Cryptotermes secundus. The sequence continues at coordinate 662,664 of NW_019722422.1, read as the reverse complement.
AGCTCGGTTGGGAGGGAGTAAAGGGGGAAAAGAGAGATTCAACAGTGTGAGACAGAGAGAGAAAGAGAAGGGGGATTCCTATACCATAGGGGGAGGTGTCACTCAGGAGCTAACGCACCAACTGGAGGAACCTCGGCTGGTCACCTGACCTGCCGGACGGCCCCAACAAGGTGTGTGCATTTCTCGGAAAGTTGCGCGCGCCGGCGCGTTTCGCTCACAAAACACGTGGACCATCCAGGTGACCATAAACACACGAAAAAGAACTCGGAGACCCCATTGTTAGCAAACTTGTCTTTCTACTGCTGCACCCACATGCATAGCAGAAGATGCTTTTATGGAATTATTGGAGTCGAGATTGTTCCTACCCTGAGGAATGTATTGTTTATTCAACTGGGAAGGTACCTCGATAAAAGGTTTCCATGTTTACATTGATGCATGTGTATCAGCATTGTGCTGGCACGCAGAAACAAGAATACATTCATTAGAAGGTACCATAAGTTCGTCCTGTCGGCAGCCTCTCACATGATGGAATTCCTGAACCTAATGTCTATGCAAATGTTGCTTCATGGTCTTCCTTCTACCCTCCAGTTCAGTACAATGAAACTCGAGTGTTTAAAATTGAATTAAGCAGCACGTAAATAGTTAATTCATTCATCTGATATCGAATTCTACACAATATTGCTCTCAAAGTTACTTCACAAAAGTTCAGTGTCCTTGAAGAGGCAAACCGTATTTCATATTTGCCTTTCGTTTAGTGAATACACAACGTAAGTCTGTTCTATGTAATTAAAACAATGTTTCTTTTTTTCTCTAAATGTCCAGATCAGTCTTATGGTCACAAACAATACCAATCACATTTCTCCTAGCTTACAAATCAAACACGGCATTGGAATTTATATTGGGCATAGCCTGTTAGTGAATATGTTATTCCAAACAGATCATAGGCCCAAGTAGCGAACAGGCTTGTAGTAAGCGGTACGTTTCAAGTACAATAGACCACTGTAGGTCGCGGTGCAAGGGCCGAGGAGGCCTACCCCTCATACATTCATTCATTCAAGCGGTATGTTTTATTTGTTACTCTTATACCATGTCTAAAGTTTTATTTTGAAAAAATAGATTAACAGAACCTTGGTTTTATTGGATTCACAAACGAAATAACCTACCGTCAGAAATAATTTTTCCTTTCATTAATAAACAGATAATCCTACTTTTTTCGAAATAAAATTTAGCAAATTGACATCTGTTTTCATACGGTAGGATTCCTTGGGCGAGTAGTCAGCTCGTCGCAAGGCCTCTACCTGTGCACAAACATAGAAAAACGCACACAAATATCCATGCCCTGAGTGGGATTCGAACCCACGATCTCGGCTTCCGAGCGAGCGAAGACAGTGCATGTCTTAGACCGCTCGGCTACCGTGACCGGCTAAAACCCGTTTACCACCCCATAAATACGACTCCAGTTAACAAAGGCTGCATTAAGATATCACCATAATATCATCATATCTATAAGCCGGTTATTCTGACTGAATTCATTAATGATTTTTCTCTGACCCTCGGGCAATGCTGCAGTAATATGCAGGCAACTGCTTCCTTTCACATGTCTTCCAGTTCATCACTCAGATTCATTTTGCATTCACCGCTGTACGCAGTTGAGATACAGTTTCCAAAATTAATCTGTAAATCTATTTGTAATTTTTAAGGCAGTAAGAGATATCATCAAATCACAACTCTGCCGTGAAGTCACATTTGGTATATCCTTATGTAATGAGCGCAATTTACAGAACTTACACAAATGTAGCAGAGGACATCATTTGTTTCCTTGGTGTTCCCTCAGAATGTGCTGAAACATGGGTCTATTGAGACACAATAAATCGCTGTGGTCGCGGCGCAAGGGCCAGGAAGGCCCATTCCTTATATATTCATGGATCTGTTACGTTTTAATTGTCATCATTGTCTCATTGCTTTCGTTTGTGAATCATCAATGGAGATTTTAAATAGGTCTACTGAAAGATCTCTTTGAATGTTAACTATGTAAAGAAAAGTCTAATAAAACATTAAACTATGAAGGCGCATGGGGGAGTGGATGTATTGATCCACATTTTCTTGGCTCTGGCACTGGTTGGAGGTGACTGGCTAGCTTCATGCCCCAACCGCTTCACCCTCGGGATAAAAACTCCCAGTTTCCATTGTATAAGAGGCTAGGTGGGCCCCAGAGCCGGTCTGGACGATGTGAAGAAGAGAAAATTCTTGAACCTACCGGGTCTCTAACCCCGATCCCTTGGTCCTCCAGTCCGTAGCCAATCGCTATACTGATTACGCTATCCCGGCTCCTTGTTAACGAAAGAAGGTTCAGAATATGTTCATGAAGGGAGTTCCTCGTTCATAAACCTGAAGAGGTCCCCTAACTTAGAAACATTTGAATTTTTAGAAACTTGGTGTGAACAGCATTTGAGAAATTTAAGTTTTCCTCACGAACATCCAAAGGCTTAAGAACCTGTAACTTGGAAACAGAATTAGCGTCATTCAGTATAATATCCTTAATTAATATTGTTCGCCAGTTTGTCATAATGACCTAGCCTCTTCAGTCCCTTCCTTGCCTGATGTAAAAATTTATATTTTTGTGTGGCGAAGAATTTTAATAAAGTCAATGAAGTAATTATTAAGATTAAGCGATTCGTTTCCTTCATAAGAAGGAAACTGACATGACGGCCGAAGTATTTTGATATGATGATGGTCACTGGAAAAAAAAAAAAAAGTCTAACGCAATTAAAATCACCTATTAGCCTAAGACGATTTAAAATGCTGCATATTCATTCCATCGGAATCCTACTTTGCGGCAACCCTATAAAGACATTAAGCTACCCCTGTAACAGACCGTGGAAACCTATAGGTTTGTGAGACGTCGAGGCTTCCACATTCTTTACACAGTCTGCTCATTGATGGCGGCGAGGTTGTCAGCCTTACGCGCCGGCCGGCCGCTCTTTACCCCCAGGAAGATTTCCTGATACTCATTTCTGTTAGTAATTGAGTTCCAAAATTTTTGATAAGAAAGAGATATTACATACTGTTTCTATTACAAAGTTGGTACACTTTACCCGGTATAATATATTTTTGAAAATTTCACCGTCAGCATCAATGCACTTTGCCACTCGTATTAGGACACGGCGTGTTGCTCGTCTGTATAGTGAAATAGCTGTATCTTGGAAACCGCTCCAAATAGAACATGTGTACATATGAAATTTTGCTTAGAATGACGGATACTGTGACCCCCCAGAATATTTATCGTTCCTTCTGGGACTCTCTGTATAAAATCATGTGGATGGGTCTCAGTTTTCCTTGTGTTCTTAAAGTAACGATGCCGGACAGTGTGCAGATATGGGCCTACCCGTAAGCGGAAGCACATCGCGGTAGATTTACAAATTTTATAAAACAAATATATTAGCATATGGATCAGTCCATGATATGTATATATATTGACCGTCTTCTAGTGCACACACTCTCACATGTCACTTCACTACATGTTTCGGCATCACTGTGCCATCCTCAGGTGTGTTATTTACGTTAAACTATTGCACTGCTCGACATCATGTGTCGTTTATAAAATGATTTAAAATGTAGATTCTTCATTTAGTATGAAAAATTTATACATATTAAAATTTGTTAAGATTTATCATCTTATAACTACGTCTTAATTCAAAATCGCGTATTATATTATTCTTCCACTATGGGAGTCGTTCTTCCTATATTTTCTGTATACTGTGTCTTGTGATGTGTCCTTCTTCTTTAGCTGCTTGCGTTGGATCAGCACTAAGCTTATAGACGTTACATACATAGGCCTGAATGAGATCTAAAATTAGTAACGTTAGTGTGTTAATGTAATAACCGGCATCTTGGGCATTATCCATCATCCAAATTTTATTAAAAGTGACATTTTGGAGACTGAACAATGTTTCCGTTCTCAGATAAACGTCCTGTTCAGTGGGGATAAATCGATTGAGCTAGTTCATATCTCCGTATTGACTGGACCCAGTTGAGTAGGCTTTCTACCTGAGGACGGAGACAGAGTCAAGTTTTCGAAACGTCGTTTTTAATAAAACTAAGATGGTGCATAACGTCCGAAAAGTCTAATATTATACAGGGTGTGCGTTAAAGGTGCAGACACATTTTGGGCGCGAATTCCACTTCCCAAAAAGAAAAATTGTCCATACCAACTTGTATCCGGAAACATTAATTTGTGAGTTATGGCTGAAAGCATTAATATAGTATTAATATGTTGAGCAGGGATTGTCTGTGACTGTTTGGTAGGCTCTCATGTTTTGCCACATCAGCTTAAAGGCAACAACTACCGAGATTTCCCCTTACGTGATCTGCCAAAGCGACTCTAAGCTGCACCACTGACAGAACATGAACGTGGTACATGCATGACTGTGCTCCGGCACACTGTAGCCGCGCTGTGCGTGATGTTCTCAATAACATCTATCAGGACCCTCGGATAGGTAAAGAAGGACCCACTGCATGGCCTCCACGCTCGCCAGATTTGAATCCTTTGGATTTTTACCTGTGGGGACACCTAAACACCTTTGTGTGTGCAGCTCCTCTTGGTAACGGAGAGACACTTACCCACCGCACTGTGGGTGCCTGTCAGGCATTCTGCAACTCCCCGGCAGCTTTGAACTGACGCGGCGGTCCATGATGAGACATGTCGAGGCGTGCATTGAATTTCATGGAGGGAATTTTGAGCACTTATTATAAATGCGCTCTTTCAGTTACATCTCACAACTATTTCTGCACACCATGTTGAAATAGACATTTTGCTAGTTCTGGTTTACCGAACTTGTGACCAAAATTTGTCCTCACCTTTCAGTTACACCCTATATAGGCCTACATTTATAATATTTCGAAACGTGATAATTAACCCAATTCACGTGAGCACAATTTTTTTTTTTTGCAGTGTCTAGAGCTTGGGAACAAAGTGACTGAGAGAAAATTTGGACGTAACAGCAGGAGGGTGAAGGAATTTCCAGTGACTAAGGAGTTCGAGGTTTGTACGCTTCACCGAATTTTGTTACTCTATTGAACTCAACGTATTTTAAATTATCTATCTACATCTACAGTAAATTTATACAGTGATTGCTCGTAATGCAATTACTTGTATCTCTACTGTGCTGTGTCTATAATTGGCCTTGCGGCTGTTGACCCGGCACATAAATAATAAAGAATTGAATTGAAATGGTTGTTGATACTTTTGTGACCGTAAATAAAATACGAAAAGTGTGTAGATTAATTTAAAGATATTTTGACATGGACGTGTAACATCCTCTCTGAGGAGAAGACGGATCTGTTCTTTACAATTGCTGCTGGACCGAGTCCCGCGCTTCTCATGACAATATTTTACTGTCTCAGATTCGAGACTCTCCAAAACCGCAGGGCTAGGTCCCCGTATTTATCCCCCAGTGACAGGGTGGCCCAGTTATACCCCCAGGCACTGGGTTCCCCCTTCGTCGCCTCTTACTACTCGCAGGACTGCGGTGCAGGTATCTGAACCTTGCCTTGCTAACTGGCCCTGGTTATAACATCTCGACACGGACTGCGTAGAAAACACTCTGTTCCTCTGTTGCTATGCAATTGCTTCTTAGCGATGGCATGACATACTCCATTGTTTCATGCGAAGCCATCGACGCGGACTATACAAAAAACATCATTTCTCTGTTGTTGCTTACGGGTGGCTGCCCAGTAACGGCTTGCCGTTGTCCGCGCCATAGCTCAAGCAAAGAAAGAAAGGCTTAGAAACAACTGTCAAAGAGTCACTTGCGGAAATAACAATATTTCCATCAAATATGAGAAGAGTGATTTATTTTTGTGAAATTTGTTATTAAATTAGAGTTCCACAAAAGGCGAGGAACACCTTGATCAGTTGAAAGACTAAAAAGCATATCAAGAAGTTCTCTGATCTCTGAAAATATTTAATCGGCTTTGCCTTTTGTGTGCAATGAGATTTTTTTCAAATTGTTCTACAGCCCCTTGGGCCCTGGCCTCTGATTTCTCAATTTCATGAACGTTAATAGATGGTAGAACTCTTTGAACGAGTGATCAGCTCGTCGCAAGGCCTCTATATAAACACAGCACAACACAAACACAGACATCCGTGCCTCTAGTGGGATTCGAACCCACGATCACGGCTTCCGAGTGAGCGAAGACAGTTCATGCTTTAGACCGCGCTGCTATCGTTACCGGCTGCAATGAGAGTCAGACCCCAGAAATTATGAAGAATGTTTCCTTGGTTGCAGCACATTGTCTACTCGTGGGTACGTGACGTGCAGAGCAGCGTGAGAGACCCGCCATGTCAAGCTCCGACACTTGCAAATGGCCTGTCCGTAGCCGAAGTCACATGACAAGCAGATACAGCTGACTGCTAATTGCACAATTTTTTTTTTTGGCATGCCTGGAATGCCTAATTCAGAAAGGCTTCAGGAACACCTGCAGGATCTGCATTCCATTGGATGCTTCCTGTATAGGCTGTACCTACTAGCCACGCCCCCTTCTCATCTCGCACCTCGGAATTAGCTGACGTCATCGTGTGAACAATATCACAGGTGTGTCCTCGTGCCAATCGGACGTATGCTGGGGCCCTCACTGAGCCCTGTGTGATGGCTGGTGATCCAATAGTTCATTATTATTCAAAGTTGTCGCTGTCCTTAAAAGTTAAGCACTGCGCCATGAAGGTGTATGGGAGAGTGGATGTATAGATCCACATTTTCTTGACCTCGGCACTAGCTGGAGGTGAGTGGTCAGCTTCACGTCCCGGCTGCTTAACCCCCGGGGAGAGAGCCCCCGTTACCCATTGGATAGTAGGTTGGGTGGACTCCAGAGCCGCTCTGGACGAAGTTGAGAAGAGAAAATTCTTCACCCTACCGGGACTCGAACTCCAACCCTTCGGTCGTCCACCCCGTAACAAGTCGCTATACCGACTGAGCTATCCCGACTTTTAATAATTATATTATGAATGAATGTATGAGGGGTAGGCCTTCTCGGCCCTTGCACCGCGACCTACAGTGATCTATTGTGCTTAATAATTATATTATATATTATAAACAAAAAAAAATTCCGTGATTTTAATTTACTGAGTGGATACCGTTCCAGACCCACTACTTCTCAGAAAATCTGGTAGCGCCGGAAATCGAACCCGGGACCTCTGGATCTGTGGCCAGGAACTCTGACCACTAGACAACAGAAAGATTATTAACTTTCTATTTTATGTTCAACTAATTCTGGTACTCAGAATCGTTTGATAGACACTGAAATAGACCTGCGTATTACATCAAGTTCTTTCTTCCTTGGCACTACAGCCCCAGTGGGCTTAGGCCTACCTCCGTTCACTTCGGTTTATTACATAAAGAAGCAAAACAAGATTTCATTTTTTTTTTGTTACGTAAGTTTAACCTAGTACGCGACAATCGATCGCTGAGAAGTATCGACGTGACTCCTCTCCCACCACATCAGTAGGGTCAGGAAAAGTCCTGAGCCGGTGGATGAGGTGCTAATTAACTCGAGCTCATTAGCTGTTCCCGTCCTCATGAACTTCACATTACAATGGTCAGGTCACGAGGTGAGAGCTGGGCGCTCCAACACATTTCATTAGTAGAGAGCAACTTTCTAGTCAGCCGCTCGACATTCCTGCTGTCCTCATTGGTAACATAATTCCTTAATGCATACGAGAGTTTAGAGTAGACTGTCTGCAAGTTCTGTAGCCGTGCTCTTTCCCGTTCTCTTCCTCTCGGTACTTTCATTCCTGTTTATTATCTTTTCATTTACTGATTCCTTTTGTCTTTATTCTTTTTCTGTGTGTTCTAGCTTTGTTCTTCTTTGACCTTTCACCTCTTTATATCTTTTTTACATCCATTAGGATTGATCGTTAGACCTTGTATTGTTTTCATTAAATAATTAATTAGTTAACCATTTCCGGTCTTAAACTCAGACTAAACATGGCTGAATATAAATCCAGTTTCTGAAAGCGACATCCAATTAAATTCAATCCGAAATACTTATAGGGTTAGCCCTATCTCTTTCCTCAAAATTCAATTTGTATTCTCTTATCTCCATATCTACCTTATTTTAAAATAAATTTTATGAAAAATTATGTGCGCAATTCTTTTTTCTACTCAGCTTTATGGCCATATCACCGTGGCTTTATGATCTTTAAAGTACCTTTACGAACTATGTTAACATTTCTTCATATGCAGCACAATTTTCCAGAAGAATTAAAATTCTATACTCCACCCAAATTCTTATCCAGTGGGTACCGAGGGCTCTTTCCCCGAGAGGGAAAGCAGCCGGGGTGTGAAACTGACCACTCGTCTCCAACTATTGCCGAGGTCAAGAAAACGTGGATATGTACATCCACTCCCCTATACGTCTTCATGACCTAGTGTGTAGGAACAAATTTGCTTTACCTTAAACCTAACGGTACTTTTCTTCCAGGGCCCTCTCTCATCATATTAATCAATCAACAATTTATTCTAAATAATATATAAAAATTCAGTTCGTAACTCATAGGAAACACGTTGCATCTCCGCTAAGACAAACCGGTCAATGCTGTAAAAAGGAAAACTGCTAGATTCTAAACGGTTCTGGCGATAAGGCACAGAATTACTGGATTTTTTTACTTTTTCCATTAGCTGGAAAATAGAAAACACGATGTTTCGGAAACTGGATCTGTTTCCGTCCTGAGGTGAAAGGGGGTGAAGACGCCTACTCATTTGGGTCCCTTAGAAAAAGTGATTGAGATTAGCCCTTTCTAAGGGGCCCAACTGAGTAGGCGTCTTCTCTCCCTTCCCCTGAGGATGGAAACAGACAAAAGTTCCCGACACATTATGTTTTCTGTTCTCTAGAATACCGAACGACGGAAAAATCCTAAGACCCAGTAATTCTGTGTGAAAATACTGCTGCTTGTTGTGACAACCATACGAAACCCATTGATACGTTCTAGGGAGAGAATGCAGAGTTTCAGTATATTAAAGCTGGTGGTTCAGATAGTAACCACTGCGCGTGTAAAGGTTACAGGCTGCACCCGCCGAGCAACTAACCAGTAGAGTCCAGCTTTACGAAGCTGACAATCGATACGTCATAATTTCTTCACCTTGTATGTAACGCGTAGATTCTGCAGACATATCCTGGGCTACTTGATGTTAGTCCTCGCATTCATAAACTATTTTCGTAATAAACATTTTAATATTATTCTCCCAACTACGTCTTTTGATTCCCACGTGCATTCATCTCTGAGGGTTTTCGGACTAAATTTGTGTACCATTCTCACATATATTCCAACCCAATGGGTATCAAGGGATATTTCCCCTGTGGTAAAGAGGCCGGGGCGTGATACTGATCACTCGCCAATCTTCTAATACAGAAGTCAAAGATGGTGGAGCTATAACTCCGTTCTTCCATATCTCTTCACTGTGTGATGCTTAACGGGCAATATTATCTTTACCTTTAACTTATGTTACTTGTAATGTTTGGGGTTTGTAGAAGTAATGTCTGAGCTAAGAATTGCCCAGCTAGACGAAACACAATTGCCAAGTGACAGATCTGTCGGCTGTATAAATCAGACCGTGATTAATTTCCCGAAATGGCTGTAGTTTGATTGATGAGCCGTGAAAAGGAGCTTGTTGGGGGTGTCTTCGTGGCACGAACTGACTGATCATGTGTCATCCTGTCCCATTCCAGACAGACAAACGTTCATTCTGGCAAAATATTTACCTATAGTTTCGAAGTAACTGTGCTTGAAGCAGGGGGGAACAAACTGCACTTTTCGCCCTACCTGGAACAAAGTCATAGCGGTCCCTAAGCTTAACACTGGTCCCGCTCCGCTCAATCCCCGCTGTGGATAGAGGGTTCTCTATTGCCGCTGTATTCATAACGGCTCTGAGCCCCGTTCAGTCTCCTGTCCAATAGCATCGGAGACTGTTTCTGTGAGGGTAAAGCAGTTGGAGTTTCAAGCTTACAATAGAAAAAAATTTAATCACCACGCCGTGAAAATTTGTCGGGGAATGGAGGTATAGCTCCACCATTCTTGTGCTTGGCCCTACATGGATGTGAGCGGTCAGCTTCACGCCACTTCCGTTTTATGCCCGGGGAATGAGACTAGTGTACCCATTGGATAGGGGTCCGATCCGGCCTGGACGTTGTGAAGAAGAAAAATTCTTACCCTGCTTAGAATCGAACAGCGGTCATCCAGGCTGCAGCCCATCGCTTTAACGACTTAACATTCACGTCCTTATAGCCGCGATGGTTAAGAAGCGTATACTCTACATCCTTACGCATATTTGTGGTGTTTTGATTGGTTAAACACACGGACAACCATGTCTTTACGTTAACCAATGGAGATGAGGTTCAGTGTGCTTATTGCATAACAGGACTGCTGATGACATGTGACTAGGTCCTAAGTGTGTGATGGGTGGGTTATGTAACACGCATGGAGAAGATACAAGCATGCAGTACGTCAACTGGAAGATCTGGAAGGAAAGTTCTGCTTTGGATACTTAGATCTAGGCGCCTGTTTTCACTTGTGTTAGGGGTACGTGACTGTAGACGGGGTGTTGATTGAACGGTTTGTTTTATTAAAACCTTATACACACCACTAATAACAACGGTTAATTATGGCGGTATCGTTAATCTACACACTTTACAGTTCACCGTTACACGCACACAATAATGTTCTCAGTTTTCACTAGTCGTATTCTTTCAACGGATTTATAAAAGACTCTCTGTTACTGCAGCACACATAAAGTACTCTTTTCACAGCCTAATTACTTTCTTGTCATCCTTTCTGAGTCATCCTACTACCATCTACCGAGACTCTCTCAATTCTTATTCTAGTGTTCCTATTTTATAGCCTCGGGTAGGCCCCAAGAGAAAACACCATTTCCTAACAATGCCTCTATTGTTAGAGAGGTGTATCTACATCGTGGTTGCATAGAAACGATAGCTCTTCAATTGTTTGCTTACGTATTTGTGGCAGCGGGAATGTATTTACCGAGTCGTTGCCTAACAATAGACTTCTCCTCTGGCTCCATTAATCCGGGTTTCAGGTGTAATGTCACAGTATTAAAATGAATTGAGATATAAGGATGTGGACAGAATTCAGCTGGCTTATGATAGGGTCTAGTGGCGGGCTTTTGTGCATGCGGTATTGAAACTTCANTCATAGTCACCGCCGTGAAAGCCTCAAATCTTACAACACTTGGTTTTATTCATTCACTCACTCTTGGAGCTGAGCCCTTCTTGAGAAGCCACCAATTATGCAGTTACTCAAGAACTTCCCAGCATTTTACGGAGACCGACGGTTCATTACCGTGCTCACAAGAGCCCTCCACTGGTCCCTATCCTGAGTCAGATCAACCTAATCCTTACCATCTCATCTCTAAGATCCATTTTAATATTGTTCACCGACCTACTCCTTGGTCATCCCAGTGGTCTCTTCCCATCTGGCTTTCCCACCAATGTCCTCGTCTCCTCCATTCGTGCTACATGCTCTGCATTCTCATCCTCCTTAATTTGATCATTCTAATTCTAATTGGAGAAGAGTGCAAGTTATGAAGCTCCTCATTATGCAGTTTTCCACAGCCTCCTGTCACTTCATCTCTCTAGGCTTCATGAAGTTCACAAATGTGTTCACATAGTTCTAAGTTTTGCCAAAGGAGATTCTAATAGGAAGAGATACGGAGAGAAGTGGTCGTGGCCTGTCTTCAAGTACTATTCTGTAGTTATGGTGTAGGAACGAGCAAGGCGACACAATTCTCAGTCTCGATAATCGACCTACTGACCGAGGATCGAAAACAGGATCTCTCGACTACAAGGAAATAATGCTGTTCAAACAGCAGCTCAATGCAATACTCTGTAGCACAGTTTTATAGTAAGAAATTTCTCCCGTTTTCGATGGCGTGTGTAATATGAGAATTCCACGAGCTTTGTGGAATTTTAAGTTGATTACGAATACACAAACACAGGTGTGTCAACGCGAAAGGGAGATCCGTGGTCAGGGATCCGCTAACAAGCCAATACCATTAGAGTGAGAAGTCAGACTGTTGCCACGTGTCACGCGTAACACGCGATGGGTTATGTTAGGTTAAGAGCTGCCAATAGCATGATGTGTGTATATATGGGCTGGATGAGAGACGGCCAGCAAGTGTCTGTGTGACAGCTATATGGGGATGTTCGGCTCAGCAGCTATGGCAAAGCGACTGCACGAAGACAGGCGCAGTGGCGGCTCTTCTACATATATTATATGATTCTGAGCATATGCAGAACTATTTCAAAATTTAAGCAAGGAATTTAAGAACAACTACACAAACGAATATGAGGTTAACGATCAGATTACACGAAGAATAAATCAATGAATTTTATTTTTATTATTATTAAATAGGGACACGCTGTAGAGTAGTTGATTGCTTATGCTACAAACCGGAAGGTCGCTGATTCGATTTCCGAGAGGCCATTGGATTTTTCATTTTACCTAATCCTTCCAGTCGCGCTATGGCCCTCGGGTAACTCAGCCTCTAACAAAATTAAGTACCAGGAATTTCCTTGGGGGTAAAGGGCGGCCGGCGCGTAATACTGATAACCTCATCGCCATCTGTTGCCGATTTTCTAGAAAATGTGGGAGCCTCGACGTCACACAACCCTATGATCCTCCACAACCTCTTAGAGGGATAGCTTTACTTTACTTTTTATTATCATTAAATACGAATTGGATTAAATTAATCACTTTTAATAGTTTTGCCACAAATATCTTACTTTTTGTTATTATTTTTCTTGTTATTATTGTGTTTAATGCTTTTCTTGTTGCGTAATTTGTAGGAGTTTTTGTACCTTGCAGCTTTATAATATGGCTCTATGGTTGTCTTTGTGCTTTTGTTTCTCTGTAATGTAGGCAATAGCAGCTCGACTGTTCTCTTTCTATAATTGTATCTGTAACCTTGTAACTCGGCACGTAGATAATTAATAACTGAGCTGAATTATTATAACAAATTACAATATGGTCTATTTTCCAAACCTCCAAAAGATATAACCTCTAATTGTCTTTTATGGTTGTTAAATGTGATCACTTTCTTTCAAGAATATTATAAGTGGCTATGCACTACTCAAGAACATATTTGTTCTCTATAGGAATGAAACTGGATACGTGCATGTCCTGACACCGATCAGAGGAATACATATCTTGTTATCAAGTACAAATCACGGAGAAAAATCTGCAAATTAAAGATTTTTATTTGGTCTTTACTGAACTATTTATTACAAACTGTTTCGCTATTTCTATTTCTTTGCAATTTGCAATAAGCTATTAATATTGGAGACAGTTCTGTCGTTTTTATTATATTGTACGGAATTTCTGTCTTACGTTATAACGTTCTTAAGGAAAATTAAAGGTGAAACTTTAGAACTACATACGTGTGGTTAGAGGTATTACCCAATACTGTTAACAAAATATAAAGCAAAGTAAATTTGTTCCCGTGCTTAACTAATAAGCACTACACCATGAAGGTGTATAGAGGAGTGGATATGTAGAACAATTATCTTCACCTCAGCACTAATTGGAGGTTAGTCGTCAGCTTCACGCCCCGGGCCGCTTTACCCCCTAGGAAAGAGTTCCCGGTACTCATTGGATAGAAGGTTGTGTGGACCCCACAGCCGGTCTGGATGACGTTGAGAAAAGAAAATTTTTTACACTTCCGGCACTCGAACTGCAACCCCTCGGTCACCCAGCCTGTAGTTATTGCGTTATCCCGACTCCTCTCTGAGCACTACAGAAATAAAATTTTCCAGCTTGTTCTGAAGTCGACAGCAAAATTTGTATTTATGGAGGTGCACTCCTTGGTTAAATAAGCCTATATACGAGTATATGAAACACAATAGGATGTATTTCGGTCCGAACGTTAATTTCAGAAAATAGCCAAATCGGACGGATGTTTCTAAATTTGCTACTCTGAGGCTTCTACAGAAAACATCTCCAGGAAGTATAAGATATTTCTTGAAGAAGTGATTTATGAGTACCTTGTAATGTTGGGGCGCAAACCTGGCTGGAAATCACTGTCTTAGATTTGGTGCCGCTCCTGAACCCGTCCAATAAAATGGCCTCTTCATCTGAGACAAACACACTCAGGCACAATTTCCGGCGAAGCAACATTTTCCGCTCCACGAGCACTTTGCCGTGTGCGGTGTGCAGTTCCAGAAATTTCCGACATGTGGCTATTTGTGTTGGTCTTAATGCAGTTTTAAAAATAAAGTCATGAAAGCTGGCTAGGGTCGTCTCATTTCGATAACTCAGCAACGGGCGTCAGCAGAGACTGATAAGTAAGTACGGGAAACAGACACCCAGCAGAAGAAGAAGAAACTCTCCAGTCACGCCTTCAGACCCCTCTCAACAGCCATCAGCTGCTAAGTTTCGACCTCTTAACTTTTTCCACACCGCTCTCCGTCATTTGCTAATTCGGAAAAGAGTTTTTAAACCATTCGACAAAGTGACAATAAATGGAGACAATTCTATTACATAAACAAAATGTTTTTAATTTACATATTTCCTTTAATGTTATTCGAATTATTATAATTCAAGAATAAGTTGGGTGAGACATGAAGAAGAAATGTGTACGTGAACAGTGCCTATAAATAGACATTAATTCAACAATGCCTCTATAGCCCTTTGTTGCGCCATGGCCGCTTTTTCAGTTTCCTAACACTATACACAATCGGTAAGTGAACGAGCGATCAGCCCGTCACTACCTACACACAGGACAGCAAAAACACACAATAAAAGCACACAGACAGACATACCTCGAGTGGGATTCGAACCCAAGATTCCAGTGTTAGAGCGAGAAGGACAATTCATGCCCTAGATTGTGCGAAGACTGTGATCGGCATAAATAAAAATATTGACTGAAAATGTTAGTGAAAATAGACCATTTGAAACACCACTAATTACTATTAAAATTGGTCCTGAAAAAATAAAATTGTTTATGCTTCAAAGTAAGCGATTCATCCACATCTGTTCAATTTGGATATCTTTTGCCGAGTAGGTCTCAATAAAGTTCATTTCTATGTGAGAATAAAAAGTCTCGAATTGCTGTTCAACAACTCACGGAAAAGGGTGATTCAATTTTAGGAATTTCAAAATAAAAGTAAAAAGAAAGAAAACCTGTCCCTGTAACAGTCCGTGGAGGCCCATATGATTGTGAGACGTAGAGGCTCTCACATTTTGTAGACAATCGGGTAGCAGAAGGCGGTGTGGTTGTCAGCCTTGAGTGCCGGCCGCCGTTTAGCCACAGGAAGATAACTGGTACTAATTTCTGTTAGAGGTTGAGTCGAGTCTAGGACCATAATGCGGCTGGAAGGATTAAGTGGATTGAAAAATTTCCAATGACCTCATCAGGAATCGAACCCGCGACCTTCCGGCTTGTAGCATAGTGTACAACCAACTCCAAAATACCGTGTGCCCCTTAGGAATTTCAAAATGATATATTAAAAACAAGCAGGGCTTAACATCGATAATTTCAACCCAATAAACAGACTAAGAACAGGAGCTCGGAGTTAATTTCAAACTCCGCGCAAAACCTTCCACAGAAACAGAACTGAGGTAACAAGCTTTCTTGCACTTGAACCTACACTTCTCCTTGAAGCCGCGCTATAGCTCAAGCGGTTAGTCGCTGGCTTCCCATCGCGGAGGCCCGGGTTCTATCCCGGGTCTGGTCAAGTGGGATTTGTGGTTGACAAAGTAGCGCTGGGGCGGGTTTTCTCCGAGTACTTCGGTTTCCCCTGCCAGTTTTCATTCCACCAAATTCTCCATCATCATAATCACCTGGGGCAGGCTACAATAGGCCAATCAGTGGCCGCCGTGCCGAGTGGACTCAGACTCCACCCCCCACTAAGCAAATTAAAAAAAGAATTACTTTTCTCTTTGAATTGTGATTTATTTTCAAAATTGAAGTCTAAATCGTACGAATACAGTTCTAAATTGGGCGTGACTAAAATAGGTTTTTATGTTTGAAATTATAAATCAAAATGACGAAGGGAACAGCAATGAAAAGAACGTAATTATCTTCTTGTCCTTGTAAAGAAATAAGTAGTGTACTGTAAGCGATTTCTCCTACTGAACTTAAATTATATCTGTCTCGTTACAAATATTGAATTTCTTCAGTTTCGAGATGGAATTTCCACAATACAGCATTCACGACCATTATCGTTATGAGAACATGTCTTTACTTACCAGTTAGTTTAATGAGTAATAGATTTACTGACTAATATAATAGATTTAATTTATATGAAACCCTAACGAAGACAAAGTACTGATCGTAAAATAATACTACGTATGTACCAGGCCAAGAACCTAGTTCTATCCTCTCTCTCTCCTGAATGCCTAGTGAACCGTTCGCATCTTCTGTTGGAGTGATTTTGCATTGAAACAGATGTTTGTTCAGCGAAGCGCGAAGGGCAGAACAAGAAGGCTGAAATTACATTAAAGAATAAAACCTAAATGTAATTGAATTAATCACATCTGCACGTTAATTATAACCGCTGTTTTACTCAAACAAATCGGTGTTCGAGGTTCATGTTTCTCAGACCCAGAGATCGTGAAACACACGAAGCCATTAATAAGAAGCTGCCCGTGAAGCCGCGCGTTTGCCCAAGTAGAATATTGTTGTTTTTAGAACTTCATAAAGACACAAACTACTTGGAATATTTAATTTTTGTTTGGTTACCAAGTGCATATTTTTTACGGAGCAGGATTAGCCTTGTCGGTATATGGACTGGTTAAGGGGCTGGAAGAACTAGAGTTCAGAGTTCGAGTCCCGGTAGGGTCAAGAATTTTCTTTTCTACACGTCCTCCAGACCGGTTCTAGGGTCCCTCCAACTTCTTATCCAAAGGGTACCGAGGGTTCTTTAGCCAGGGGTAAAGCGGTCGGGGCGTGAAGCTGACCACTCACCTCCAGCTAGTGCCGAGGTCAAGAAAATGTGGATCTAGGCGTCTACTCCCACATACGCCTTCACGGAGTAGTGCTTAATTAGTTAAGCGCAGGGACAACTTTACCATTACTTACATCTATATCATTGTAGTTGCCTCTGTCCCTGAGAGGTTCTGTCCAGTTTCTGTTTCCCCATGCGTGTTACATAAAACACCCATCTCATCCGTGAAGAGTGTTAATCAGAGGTTCGACTCTAGGCCACATTAAAATGATTTCAATTTTCAAAATCTTTTTTTTTTTTTTCCCCTTGGCACTACAGCTCCAGTGGGCCTAGTCCTACCTCCATGAACTTCTCCGTTCGGTTTTTTCTACATCTTACACATTCGGTAGGACTCCTTGGGCGGGTGATCAGCTCGCCGCAAGGCCTCTACCTGTACACAAACACAGAAAAACCCACACACACACACACACACACACACACACAAACTAAACATCCATGCTCTGAGTAGGATTCGAACACACGATCCTGGTTTCCAAGTGAGCGAAGACAGTACATGCCTTAGACCACTCTGCTACCGTGACCGGCTTTCAAAATCTTTACCTTCCTGAAATTAAATCCTGAATTCTAGAAGGAAGACTTCAGATATGTTCCGTGGTACTCGTACTAAGGATATACGGAACCTGATATGACTTGTTTGTCTGCTTCATCTAAAAGACTAATGACAATTTCCATACATGTCACATGCTTGGAAAGAAGTTCATTTAGATAAACATGGATATTATTTCTTACAGAGTTTCAAGACGTGTCTAGAATCAATAGATGGGGGAAAGACAGGCTTCTAGACTGCATCAACCTGTGGTTGCTACGCGATGGTAACAAATGGCCAGCAGATGACTCGAGACATGCCAAGTGTCGTCCTGTGACCTTCCTCTTGTGTTGAAAACCGTGTTCACATCTGCGCGAAACGAAACCACTCGACGTGACCTACCAAAAGTTAGACCATAAGCTGTGTCGAGGTTTCTTCCAGAACATTCGCTACTCAGAACGGTAGCTCGAGAGGCATGGCTTCCAATTTACATATGTGAAGTGTCCGGATCGATGCTAGGTCGAAAACTATCTTCAAATACTGCGATTTTCCGTGGTTTCCTTCAGTACCTCCAGATAATTGCCAGAGTAAAGTAAAGGTAAATTTGTTCCTGTGCTTAACTAATTAAGCACTACGTCAAGAAGGCGTATGGAGGAGTGGATATACAGACCCATATCTTCTTGACCTCGGCATTAATTGGAGGTACTTGGTCAGATTCGCGCCCTGGCCGTTTTAACCCCAGAAAAGAGCTCCCCAGTACTCATTGGATAGGAGGTTAGGTAGGCCACAGAGCCGGTCTGGATGACGTGGAAAACAGAAAATTCTTGACCTTACCGGGACTCGAACTCCAACCCATCAAACGCCCAGCTCGAAGCCAACCGCTATACCGACTGAGCTATCCCCACTCGTTACGTTTTCCAGGGTACTGCCTCAAATTAGCTTACTATAGTTTCTTCAACTTCATTTCCATTTCAATATTTCACTACATTCCTAGGATTGCAGGTTAGGGCGTATGTATATTGACTGAGATACTGTAAACCTCATTAAATAAGTCATAATAAATAATACAGAAGAAAGGATACATCAAAGTATACCCACCTTTATTCATTGGTTGAGGCACTAAGCTACAAGTCGGAAGGTCACGGTTTCGATTCCCGATGAGGTGGATTTTTCCAATTTA
Organism: Cryptotermes secundus; assembly: GCF_002891405.2. NCBI lineage: Eukaryota > Metazoa > Arthropoda > Insecta > Blattodea > Kalotermitidae > Cryptotermes > Cryptotermes secundus. Next base: position 643,945 of record NW_019722422.1, on the reverse strand, counting down.
CTTAACCCTTCCAGCCGCACTATGATCCTGGGGTCGACTGAGCCTCTAACGGGAATGGGTACCAGGAAACTTCCTGGGAGGTTAAGGGAGACTAATGAAGTTATTCTAATGCCAAGTTTAAGAATGAATGGAACCATACCTTCACCACCCAATCCGTCCTAGTGGCATGGTTCTTAGCTAGGCATAATGGCACCAATTCAAATTTATCATTTTGGCTGCAACGTATGAACTCTGTTTCGTACGGATGTGAACAGCGCTTCTCGTAACAGTCTGACAAGTCACGAGACACAGCAGCACTTACCAGCATCCCCGTGAAATGGACTCTACATGCAGACTACATATATATGGACCAAACGCGTAAACAGGAATCTAATGGAAGTCTTCTGAATCACTTCCCATTTCCGGCGTACGTTCGTGGCTACATCTCCTTTACTAGACATTTTCTGGTGGTACTGTTTAGACAGTGGAGAATGGCAAATGTAGTTGAACAGTAGATGTTAAAAGATGAACAATTTTTAACGAAAGATGAATTTTTACACATTTACTCTCATTTAAAATTTTCTTAGGAAAAGAGTCTCTTGAGTGTTTCCCGAAGCTATAAATACTATACTTAACGTCGTTCATAAGATCATCGCCATCCTTATGCATTGAATCGTACAGATTTTTCCACGAAAATATGAGGACAGCATCTCACACACGTATTTAACTATTACAATTATTTTTTCTTTTTGTAGCGATCCCAGGCAGAAAATTTTTACTGTAATTTCAGAAACTGTTCCCTTTTTTCGAGGTGGTTAATTATATTACGCGTAAACTGTGATAAAAGATAACAATTTCTCTCTTCTTTCATACATCTCTTTACTATTTTTGCCTCCCTTTCTTTCTCCGGTATTTATTCTGGGTTTCTCCCGTATCACATTAACTGCAGAAAATGGTTCAGGTTCCTCTTTGTTCCTTCGTAACGGCAGAAGATATTAGTTTCCTCATAGCGTAGTCGGTAGAGCGTCTGGCTACGGGCTGTGTTTAACTGATTAAGCACTACGCCATGAAGACGTATGGGGCAGTTGATGTACAGATCCAAATATTATTGACCTCGGCAATAGCTGGAGGTGAGTGGTCAGTTTCAGCCTCTGACGCTTTACCCCCTAGGAAAGATCCACCGGGACCCATTGGATAGGAGAGTTGGGTGGGCCACAGAGCTGGTCTGAACGAAGTGAAGAAGAGAATATTCTTGACCTTATTGGGACTCGAACTCCTACCCTCGGTCGTCCAGCCCGTAACCAGTCTTTATACCGACTGAGCTATACCGGCTCCTGAGCAATTCAATATTCAACTAAAATTTTTCACTTTGACAACCCCTCTTAATGGACAGGAAACAATGTAATCAATACTAAAAGGCACTTCCCGTTTAGGAATTTTATTACTGTAACTTATGGAAAGCTCTTGGGTTTCAGTATTTCTCTCTTGGATTAGCTTCCTCAATTCTCTCTAGGTAGAAGGCAGCAGTCCTATCGTTTGGTGGTGTTTTACAGCACTGGCAGGAGCCAAACTGCATAGCGCCCAAAGATGTGATGAATGGTGATCAAAGATCGGGAATTATAAAGGAGAAAGCGGTTGTGTCCTAATCGAGAAAATTGCCCGAAATTCGACTAGAATGAATGGGGGAAACCACACGTGCCCGAACAGACAGCCATTATCACTATAGATATTCAACGGGAGGACCTTCCGAGTACGAGTCTAGAGACAGGTTATAAATTTTCCACTTCTTACACATTTGAAAAATTAATTCTCTAATCTCGAAAATAAACAAAACAATATAACGAAATTAAGATTTTTAAGGAAACAATTTTGAATTTAAAATGCCAAATAATTAATTATCTAATCAACGGCCAGCCAGCTTCATGAGCAGCGTCCATTAGTTGAAAGCCAATATTCTTTCAACTAGTCAATAAATTTTTGTTCCTTATGAAAATAGAAGTTCCATTGCCTTATTCATAAGGGAACTCCATTGGTTTCTAATCTGGGGCAAATTAATCCAGGCCAAATCCCCAATCTATTGTTTTAATGTTTATGGTAGTGTTATCTCGCCTACCTCAAGTTCTTCTAAGAGGTCTCCTCCCCTGAGGTTCTTCCAGTTGTATGTTCTATATATTTCTTATATCTCTGTGTACTATATGTCCTACCAATCTCATTCTCGTGGATTTGAACAGCCCAGTGATAGGTGCAAAATTATTACACTTCCCTTTACCTACAATTTTCTAATATTTCCACTCTCATGGATTAGGTCAATTGAAAAATCTCCAATGACCTGATTGAACCCGCGGCCTTCAGACTTGTAGCATAGTGCCTTAACCACTACGCTACCGCGTGCCCCCCTTACTTGTTCATATGTGGTATATTTCCTTCCTAGGATTTATTTTGCAATTATTCTTGTAGCTGTTATCACGATTTCCTATAATTTCGAATAGTACATTAACAAATAAAGTGCCGTGTAGATATTAAGGTCGAATTTGTTACGTCACTCTGATAGGTGCAATTCTGTATTTTCTTGGTGTTTTGTACTGTATTTTTGAGGTGCTATGCTACAAGCCTGAAGGTCGCCTATTCAAGTCCCGATGAGGTCATTCGATTTTTTCAATTGACTTAATCGTTCCTGCCGCACTATAGCCCTGGGATTCACTCAGCCTCTAACAGAAATGAGTACCAGGAATAATTAAATAATTTTCCTGGGGAATAAAGCGCGGCTGGCGCGTAAGGCTGACAACCTTACGGCCATCTTTGAGCCGATTGTCTAGATAATGTGGGATCCTCAACGTCTCACAACCCTATGGGCCTTCACGGCCTGTTACAGGGATAGCTTTACTTTTTACTTAGAGTTTTCTTATTTTTATGTGGCGCTGAACAGGAGTTCTCGCTGTGTGTATGTGTGTAGTCTTGTTGATAGATAAAAATTATGAGGTAACATGTAGTGCAGAGATTTATACGTGTAATATATGGTAATAAATATGAGTGCTTGTGTTATGTAGAGTCTTCGTTCATGCGCAGCCCCTTGCTTACTGATAAGTGTATAATTTTTCTAATGTGTACATATAAAGCCTTTAAATATTTTCCTGGGGCTACTTATGTTCAGTATTTTGTACCTTCATACCCGGGAAACTTCCACTTTCAAGTAGCAGTCAGTGCTTGGTACACGTGACGCTTACTACAAAGGCTAACCTGAAGCTGAACAAATGTCATTCTGAAAGTTTCAGGGAACAACTGGCAAAGATTTGCCTTTTAGATTAGGGGTGAAGGGAGAACAAGTGATTTTAATTTTACAGGCCTTCACCCCCATTAAGATGCATCGTAAATTACGTGCCTTTTGTTACAAGGAAAGCATTTTTAAGTACCGTGCTAAGTAACGGCATATGCTCGAGAGAAAATACGTTTCAGGATTTCAGTAGCACTCTCTAAGAACTTCAACAGAAAAATTGGTAATGTATGTTTTGGCAAATCGAAAGCTGAGATCCTGGCAGCGTTGCAATGGGTATTTCTAGAAGCTGTTCAAGAATAGATGTTGTGAGTTTTAATGACGGGTGGAAGTCAGTTTAAAGGACTAAGTGATATTTTAGCCAGATATGGACATTGTGTGTCAGAGTGTGTACTGCAATTAGTAAATGCAGGTAAGTCCGTATAGATTTCAATCTTCGAACTATCATTTGACGCTTTGTCTGGTGATCCCATAATATTCTTACCCCAGTCCCAACCCTTTGTTTTGGTCTCCTTATATTTATGCCTGAGGGTCTCAACCACTGTAACCTACGCTCAACGGAAGTTGGTCCCTACCTGACACAGCACGTGAAGCTACATCACGGAAGTCACTGCTCTGAGCTTAGTGCAGGTCTCTTCTGATCCTTCTGATCGAACCATTCTGACAAATCACTGAGACCCTTAAAGACATTTAGAATAAGAAGAAGAAGACAATGAAGGGTGATGGTCAATTAGACTGAAATTCACACTTTTCAACATAAAGAAGGGAAGAATTGGAGCAACTGAGAACCTGGAAGGAAATGTCAGGCGGACGTCGGAGACAGAACGGGGCCAACGGACGAAGAACAACTCGACACCAAGACGTCCAGAGAACAGGAGTGACACCACGAGGAAGGAAATTGCCTGCACATGGATTCTGCTAGACAATCTACTACGCTACCCATTTCACGAACAAGTTATAGAATAAGAACTTTTTGATACGAAGTCCGAGTTGTATGAAGACAGTGAGGATAGAAGGACGTAATGGGAGGAATGCCACACAGATTGGGTTGAGTAATGAAACAGAATTGGAGGAAATAGATAAGGAAGAATATTGTTACTGTGGGCAGGTATTATAAAATAGAGTGGAAAAACAGGCAGCAGGACAAACAAATAATATAAGACGGAATAAGACACACAGAAATCATTTTTAAATATAATCCTTAAATTCTAGAAAAATGACGAAAATATGAAGAAACGCAACAACAAACTATCGAAAAATTTCGAGTGTGTCAGAAGTGCCACGGAAGATTAGCTAGAACAATTTAAAGGATTTCGCTAGAAAATTTGGCATCACCCTCGGATTTGGAGCAGAAACTAACAGAAGAATAGATAGTAACAAGGCGACAACCGTATCGGCCAGAGTAGAACTCTGGCCGAGGAGAAGAGAAACAGCGCAATAAAAATTACGGCTATATGGAATTTCTGCCTAATGAAGAGACGGAACCTCAAGCTCACTACGATGACACTCAACTTCAATATCTCAGATATGGTGGAACAGAGTTGTAATCTGAGTTATGTCACTGTGAGTTTGTCTGCTTGACTAGTGGGGCAGACTTGACAGCGAAGTGCAAAGAGAGTCAAGCAACAACATGACGGCGGGCAGATGCCGAGACTGTGTCCGGAAATTATTACGGTCCTCGCCAGAAAAAGCTGAGCCTCTGATGCGGAAGCAGGAGAAGATACGAGTGTAGACGTGACATCAAAGAGCGAGCCCATAAATTTCAAAATGCTTCTTCCATGAAGAGTCATGAACAAAATTTTGTGAGAATCAAGTCTCTTGTGTTGTATTACAGTTCTTTCTTGTCCTTAACTATAATGTGAATTATTATTTCCATAAAAAATATATTTTCCTTTAGCAGCTGGGATAAGTTTTACCAAACTTCACACGTTTCTATCCCGAATATCTCTGTTGGTGCCCAGTCTGACGACCTCGTAATGTAGTCGGGACTTGGACGGTTCTCACAATGTTCGGTTGATGCATTAGGATTCCTGCTGTGTGTGCGTACTAAAGGCAAGGTTAAGTTGTGCCGTGTGCTTAATTAATTGAGCACTACACCATGAAGTCGCACGGGGTAGTGGATATATAGATCCACGTCTTCTTGCGCCCTTGTCGCTGCAACCCCGGGAAAACAGCCCCCAGTATCCATTGTATAGGGGGTTGGCTGGACCCCAAAGCCGGTCTGGACGACGTGTAGAAGAGAAAATTCTTGACTTTACCGGAATTCGAACTCCGACCCCTCTGCTGTCCAGCCTGTAGCCAGCCACTATACCGACTGAGCAACCCGGATCCGAGCATACTAAAATTTGTTTTAAATCCAAGCCAAATAAGTTATCTTCTCTTCATATTTTTCTTTTCAACAATTTTTTCTAGATTTTATAAATATATTAACTTCATTTCGCCCTTATTAATTATCCCCTCTTTCTGTAATGCAGTTTCCCCACTCTCGGATCTCTGTCACGTGTACTTGCTGATGGTTCCGAGCATCAGTTCCACTGAGTTCTTAGCAAATTCAAACAAAATACTCAAAAATATAAATCTCAGGTAGGCCTCTATATAGTACGTTTCTTTTAAAACGGCTATTGTATTTCAGTTGAAGCGGAATTACATAAATTATGACAATTTATTTATGTAAAACGTACAACAGCTTTACCTCACGACACCATGAAGTCAACCAACACATGAAAGGCAATCAAAGTTTTCATTAATTTGATGATTTATGAACATTATATCAGACTGTTTATCTGGTAGGTGTATATTATAGGACTGTAAATGACGTAGCGATAACATTATCGTCAATTTAAATGCGGTGGGTAAAGACAGTTAATAATAACGACAACCTGTTCTTAAAGTTAAACACTGTACAAAATTATTTTTATTTTCAAGCTGATAAGTGGAATAATGTTCACCTAAGAATCGGTTTAATGAGTATCTAACACTTTGATAATAAGAATCAGATATCAGCGGTGTTATGTTCGAGTTAACTGTAAGTGTTTTGTGTGTGTTTCTGTGTATCTATAAAGAATATTTAATGAATAATTTATATTTACCTAAAAATATTCAAAATACCGATTTTTTTCGAAGAAATCTCCAGTGTGGTGTTACTTTCGAATGAAATTCTTTGGCCCAATTCCGTTATTTTAGAGGAAAGAAGTGTAGGGAAATGAGATCACCGCGCTCTGTATGCGTCTGTTTCCCCCGCACAGTAGGATCCGTGGATACGTAACGAGCTCAGGCTACAGTTAAATGTATACGTAAGGTAGGACTTACGTAATGATTAAAGTGAAAAGAAGAGTACATTGTTGATTTCTTGCTTAATTCTGTAGTAAAATAACTGTACTATATCTGCATTTATCTGGGGATTGCTGAAGGAAACAGACGAAGACTTCTTAATTGCCGTAACAAACACAGAATCATACCACTTACTTAAGTGCTGAGGAAATGTGATCGGTAAAAGTGAAATATTTTCCTTGTATATAATTATACATTGCACCAAGAAGATGTTTAGAGTGGAGGTGTAATCCACTGATTCATAACCTCAGCGCTAGATGGGAATGGTAATTTTTTTAGCGGCCAGTCTACAATCGGGAAGATCTCCCCTGTATGAGCTGGGTAGGACGCTGAGAGGAACCCAGTGCCGGCCTGGACGCTATGAAGAAAGAAAGATCTCTTAACTCTGCCAGGACTCGAACCCCAATTCCTCGGATATTCAACCCATATCCCAGTCACTACAATTACTTAGGTAGCCCGGTAATATTATGTAGTCGGCTGACTATGAATACAGTCGTGCGAATTTCAGCGTTGCATTTAATATCCTTAAGAAAGATAAGGCTATGCCTGTAACAGACCATGGAGGCCCATAGGGTTGTGAGACGTCGAGGTTCCCCACTTTTTCTAGACAGTCCGCTCAAAGATGGCGGTAAGTTTGTCAGCCTTACGCGCCAGCCGCTCTTTACTCCCCAGGAAAATTATTTAATTAATTCCTGGTACTCATTTCTGTTTGAGGCTCAGTCGACTACAAGGCCATAGTGTGGCTGGAAGGATTCGGTCAGTTAAAATAAAAATCCAATGACCTCATCGGGAATCGAATCCGCGTCCTTCCGGCTTGTAGCATAGTGCCTTAAACAACTACACTACGCTACCGCGTGCCCAACCAATATCCTTACATAATCAAAATATTCCGCCCCCCCCCCTCCAGATTAAGAAGCAGGTACGTCACAAAATCGCGTTACATTCGGCTACCGAGGTCGCATTTTTCACCATCAGCGCTCTCTTATCGGGACCACCTGGTTCTTTTCTTTTCACAACCTTGTCCTGGGCAGCCGTCCCAGTGTTGGCAAGGCTACGAGTGAAATTGTAGGTGGGCGAATATCCACTCCACCCCCATCGCTACCCGCTGTTAATGGGGTGTTAAGAAGACCCCATGCCGTGCGCCCGACAAAGGGACCCACTTCATTGCATTTCCTCCAAGTGCCTGTAAAGCAAGAGAGAAGGCTGAGGGTGGGGATGTGGCCGCTTCCATTCACTGACCTGTCAACAGACCAGTTTTGTGGGAACCGTGTCGCAGGAAACTGGACCCTTGCATGCTGCGTAAAGGCAAAGGAAAAGGTGTCCCTGCTTAACTAATTAAGCGCTAGATTATGAAGACGTATGAAGGAGTGGATGTATACATGGATATTGTCTTGGCCTAGGCACTAGTTGGAGATGAGTGGTCAGCTTCACGTCCCGGCCGCTTTACCCTCAGAGAAAGAGCCCCCGGTACCCGGATGCTGGGTGGACCATAGAGCCAGTGTGGACGAAGTGGAGAAGAACAAATTCTTGACCCTACAGGGACTCGAAATCCTACCCCTCGGTCGTACAGCCCGTAGCCAGTCGGAATCCCGTCTCACTCTTACATATTGCTTGCTGCACAAACTGCGCTCTATGGCGCTTACCCGAGTGATCACATGAAACAGATGGAACTTTTTCTTTTATTGCTAGTGGGGTGGGACTAAGTCCCTTGTACTGCGGCAACTTCTGGCCTACTCTACCAGCCCCAGATGATAGGTGAGGGTGATTGTGGAGCAACTGGTGGAATGAAGATTGGCAGGGGAAACCGAAGTACTCGGAGAAAACCTGCCCCAGCGCCATTTTGTCCCACAAATCCCACTTGACCAGACCCGGGATCGAACCCGGGCCGCCGCGATGGGAAGCCAGCGGCTAGCCGCTTGAGTTATGGCGCGGCCTGATGGATGGAACTTACACGTGAATCATAGAGAAGAAATGTAAAAGTTGCATCATAATTTGCCTATATTTATTCTACTTCAGAATTTGCACTATTGGGTTGCTCTGCACTGCGATGTCCTGTATGTATATGTAAGGTGTGAGTGATTTAAATTAATTTTAGTTACATTATATAAAGGCCGCGCCATAGCTCAAGCGGTTAGTCGCTGGCTAGCCACCGCGGCGGTCCGGGTTCGATCCCGGGTCTGTTCAAGTGGGATTTGTGGTGGACAAAGTGGCGCTGGGGTAGGTTTTCTCCGAGTACTTCGGTTTCCCCTGCCAATCTTCATTCCACCAATTGCTCCACAATTACCCTCACCTATCATCTGGGGCTGGTACAATAGGCCAGAAATGGCCGCAGTACAAGGGATTTAGTCCCACCGCACTAGCAACAAAAGAAATACATTACATAAGATCAGGTTATCTGATTAATTTTGATTAGATTGTTAGACTACTTTGTTAGGTTAGGTTGTATTAACAGGGCCTCTAATAAGATTTAGCTGAATTATTCTGTAGATATTTGTTTTGTTCACTTGCCGCTGATTCACTGAGAACCAGAGATAAATAATTGTTTTCGTCACCAAAATTCCGGGCAAAATCATGACATAAAATTAGGAAACAGACGTTTAAAAAATATGGCACAGTTAAGATATTTGGGAACAATGATAACAGATCGAAACCTGATTCAGGAGGAAATTAAGAGGAGATTGAACTTAGGTAATGCTTTGTACCATTCAGTCCAGAACTTTCTGTCTTCTCGTCTGCTGTCCAAAAACATAAAAATTAGAATATGCCAAACTCTAATGTTGCCTGTGTTTCTGTATGTGTGTGAAACTTGGTCTCTGATATTAAGAGAGGAACATGGATTGAAGGTGTTTCAGAACAGGGTGTTGAGGAGAATATTTGGACCGAAGAAGGATGAAGTGACAGGAGGTTGGAGAAAACCGCATAATGAGGAGTTTCATAACTTGTACTTTTCTCCAAGGATAATTAGAAAGATCAAATCAAGGAGGATGAGGTGAGCAGGGCATGTAGCACGAATGGGGGAGACGAGGAATGCATATAGGATATTGGTGGGAAAGCCAGAAGGAAAGAGACCACAGGGAAGACCAAGATGTAGGTGGGTGGACAATATTAAAATGGATCTTAGAGAAATAGGATGGAATGGTATGGATTGGATAGATTTGGCTCAGGATAGGGATCAGTGGAGGGCTCTTGTTAACGCAGCAATGAAATTTCATGTTCCATAAAATGCTGCGAAATTCTTTAGTAGCTGCAGAATTGGCGGCTCCTCCAGAAGGGTTGAGATCCATGAGTAAGTGAGAAAGTCATTGATACTAATACCTATTTTTCCGAAGAAAAATAATATACTTGTATATTTCTTTATTCTTTATATTTTGTCGTATTCGGAGGAAATAGAAGCAAATTACTCCTTATTTTTAGTTTCCATTTCAATAACTAGACTGACTGAAAGCAGTTAAGCATCAGAGATTTTTATGTATGTAATGGACTTGATTCCCACCACAGCGGTCCTGGTTCGAGCCCAGGTAGAGTCATACAAGATTTGTTGTAGACAAAGTGGCAGTAAGGGCATGTTTTATCCAAGTACTTCGGTTTCCCCTACCAATTCTCATTCCACCGTCTGCTCCACACTCTTCATCTCTCATCTGGGGCTGTTACAACAGGCTAGTTAGTGGCCGATGTACCAAGTGGACTCAGTCTCATTCCACCCCACGAAACTAAAAACAAAAACTAACAAATGGGCTTGATAGGATAGAAAGATACAAATTCGATATTTCAGCTGACGTGAATGCCTGTTCACAAGCCACGATTAGTATAACATTCTTATATGATATTACTTAAAGAGCTGCCGCCTTTGCTAATATGAGAAGAGAGGAAAATTCCAGCCCATTGAAGCGAGACTTGTGATTGGTTGGTACTGTTTACTTCGTATTGAAACTCTCCTATTCATATTATAAAACACAAAGCAGTGTTCAGAAAATCTGAAGGGTAATTGCAGGACGGAAGGTGCCCCACTATTGTATGCTGTGAGTTGCAGCCCACCCGCATTTGAGATCACCTTCTTTCGACCTGCAATTTGTAAGTTCTGCGAGATAAGTGGGTGTCGGTACCTTTGTCAGAAGGTCGGTTCACACTAGCACGTGAAGTTCATCTTATGCTTAACTGCAATTATAACTATTTGAACAGAAATTCACTAGGCAGACATCAGGCACAGTACATGTTCGATGCTGAATAACATTAGCTTGAAAATCTGAGATTTGGCCGTTGCATTCGGCAGTTGAAGCTCTGGGTCCTCCGGGTGGAGTCTCCTTTATATATATATATATATATATATATATATATTAACAGTGCCCTGCTTGCTGCCTGCTTCACTCTGGTTTCTTGCTTGGCTTATTCTTAGACCCTGAAAATGAAGGCTACATTCTCCTCTGAAACGTCGCTTGCATTTCAGCGGACTACGGAGCGATATATGACAGAAGAAACATCTCAAATCCTAGACTGACCTTACTCGTCACTTCGGAAAAGAAAGGTAAAGGCAAAGTAATCCCTGTACCAGGCAGTGGAGGCCCATAGCGTTGTGAGACATCGAGACTCCCACATTTTAGAGAAAATCGGCTCAAAGATTGCGTTGAGATTTTGGACCTTACGCGCCGACCGCCATTTACCTCCAGGAAGATTCCTGGTACTCATTCATGTTAGAGGCTGAGTCGACCCCAGGATAACAGCGCGGTTGGAAGGATTAGATAAATTGAAAACTAGAATAATCTCATCGGGAATCGAAACCACGATCTTCAGGATTATAGCATAGTGCCTCAACCAACTTAGGCTATATATATAAGTGTATATATCATACACGAGACCCTGAAGATCTTTCATGCTGCTTTCGACAGTCACTATAAACAGCGTTTTGTTCGCGAAAATTACAATTTCACCATATCGGTCATTATTATCACCAATATATTTGCAGTTTAAATTCTTGACATGTGGTGGTTACAAATATTAAAACTCGTTATTTTTCTTAGAATGCCCTGGCATCTTCATCTCTTTGAGCACACAAGTAACCATAAGTGGAGAGTTCTCTCTTCTGGAATAGACAAGACAAGAAATAAACCAGTATGAAGCAGACAGCAAACCCTTGTCTTCTTCAGGCTGATTTTTTGTTTGGCTCAACCTTAAACCCTGAAGATTACGCAACAAATTCCCCCGATACGTTGGTTTGACTTTCAATAGACTACACTCATTTACGAGTGTACACCAGAAGATAGAATTATTCGTAACCACCCCTTAGAGAACCTCAAATCCTACAACATGAGTGGAGATTACTTATCTGGATTTTCGCCGAAAATAATGATTCTACGAAACTATGTATTATTTGCATGACGGTTAGAATCATCAGCAGTAGCTTTTAAGAATATTTATAAAGAATGTTTCATGTTCTCTCTGTTAAGCCTCTTGTGATAATCCACTAAGTTCTAAAACTCAGTACCCTGTAACATCTTAATGTAGGTTCACTCAACCAAGGACCATAATATCCGCCATGCCCTCTCCAAATTTATGGGTTTTGCAACATTTATTTTCGGTTATAAAATAATAAAGTGATGGGGTATTCTCTTTGTTTCAGTTGTCTGTTATGAGTGTGGAACTTGATGCCTCATCATCCCATGAGTAGGATGTAGTTTGAAGGTACGCGGGGAAAGGGGGTTTGGGAATAAGGCATGCTTGCACTTAATGGGCAGCTGGACAGCTGTGCATGATAACCTTCTTAATTTGGATTATTCATGACACATTACGAGGGTCACAGAATCAGAATTTTGACGTGGGAAGAGTAAATAAATGTGGGAGAGATGAGATATATTGAAAAGACAATTGAGAGACCAAAGTGTAGATGGCATTGTCACATCTAGGGTGGTACGCGGACCGGTCTAGAAAACCGAGATTAACGGCTGTGGGGATCAGCTGCGCAGACCACGTGACACCCTCTCTCCGCAAAAGTTGGCACCAACTTCGCCGACAAGCGGCAATCGCGGTATTGTTCGCTTGCGGACTACAGGTCACGGAGTATGGAGGGTGGTACGCGTGACGAAAATAAAGGGTTCTACTTCGGGTGATTTGATTTATTAACACCTTGGTTAAAGTTCTCTTAATCACACTTAAATACAGCGCTATCGCTGGTTTGCACAGTTTCCAGTTAACCGTTGCACACGCACTAGGATTTTCCGACTGTACTAGTCGTGTTCTGGCAACGAATCTCAACACAGAAACCAGCACTTCACATCACTATGCAGTCTTCTTGCTATTTCATCTTCAATCACTCTGGAACCTCGGAATTAAACTTCTTCTGGACTCACTCCTCCAGCTTACGGCTGACTCGTAACTGCATTGAACGAATTCTATCGCTCTCACTTATATAGCCGCGGAACGGACTTTGGACCTACAGTAAACATTTATCACGTGGTCGCTATCCAACCAGTCTATTGGCGCGTCGGTCGGATCTACAGAAAACACAGCCTCGTCTATTTTCTCATGTTGAACCGTGTTTACAGTGCCGTTGCCTGGCAACGCGTTCATAAAATCCGTTACAGTATAGTTGTATGTCTACTTAATTGTTGTTTATTTGTTTATTTTTTATTGTTAGTGGGGTGGGACTAAGTCCCTTGTATTGCGGCTACTTCTGGCCTATTGTACCAGCCCCATATGATAGGTGAGGGTGATTGTGGAGCAATTGGTGGAATGAAGATTGGCAGGGGAACCGAAGTACTCGGAGAAAACCTGCTCTAGCGCCACTTTGTCCCCGACGAATCCCACTTGACAAGACCCGGGATCGAACCCGGGCCGCCGCGGTGGGAAGCCAGAGACTAATCACTTGAGCTATGGCGCGGCCTTGTTGTTTATTTAGCGACATTATCAGTGGATTATACTACAGAACACTGAATGTCAGAATTTGTGAACAACAAAATAAGGGGATGTGAATGGAAATAATCATGGCATAATTTTGATGATGTGCTCCCATGGGTTTTTTCTGGATAGGCTGAAGATGCTCAAACAAGGGCCTGGATAACCGCCCCTGCCGAGACCCGAACCTAGCACCAATTTGTCAGCAACATTACCGATTCAGCCAACTTCCTCGTTGGAATGTCAACAAAATATGGATTAAAATAATAGGAACTGAGGATTTTGATCGAATTCATCTGGCTTGGGGCAGGTTTCAGCAGTGAGCTCTTATAATCGCAGTAATGTGCCTCAGGTTTCAAAAGAGACGGGGAAACTTTTGACTTGTGAAGAGGCTATGAGCTTTCCGAAGTTGTTACTGTCTCAAGTACTTATACATTTGTGCTAGCTTGGACATTTCGCCCTTCATTTTTCCCTAGGATCATGATGTTTTGAAAATATTTCAACGTGTTCTACACGTGAGTTTATCTACCTTATAAAACAGAAATATATGCTGTCTGTGCGTGTTACCGTGAAGTCTGGATTGTCTGTCTGCATAATAGTATGAGAATGGTATGTCGCAGAGTTATGTTTTGTGTTGTGAACAGGTTTCATACAAAGGCACCACCTTTTGAGGTGTGGAACAAGCTACCAGCTACCTTGAAATGACAGCCAATGAATGTTTTGCGTTATAACACATTGTTCGCTAATGGTTACTTCTAATGGAATTGAGAACAATATATAACTCAGCACTCATTTATAATCACAGCGTTTAAACTTAAAAAGAAACCAGAGAGACAGACTATGACATGTTTTAACAGTTGTTACTTATTAGGTGATTTTTTTCGTTAAGGCATAAAAATGATGTTTCAAGAAAATTATACCCTTCGATACGTAAGAAGTCCCTGAGAATGAAATTAACTGAATGCCTACAACCATAACATTACACAGCTTGAAATTTAGAATCAGTTATGGTCTCTTTTGCTGTTCCCAACAACAACACCTCCCCCTTGGCTTTCAGATAATCATTGAATTTCCCTGCTTTTCTTCTTAACTTGTATAAAGTGATAGTTCCTCAGGGCCTTCAGAGAACTTTAATTTAAATTCTGCTATCCTCATAAACGGTTAGGCTCAGAGTCTCAGAAGAAAAAACTGCAAAAGCAAATTTAATTTTCAATCTTTCTTAAATATAAATTTGACTTTAATACACGTCAGAAATTTCACACACTGAACATAAAGTAGATGGTCATGGTACTAAAAGAGATCATCAAGAAAAGGATGTAACTATATTCCCTGATGGGGAAAGAGATTCTCCTCTTTTCTGCACCTTCCAGATCAGCTCTTTGCTCACCCAGCCTCCTATCCAAAGGGGTAGCGGGGTCATTTTCTCCGGGAGTAAAGTGGCTGGGGGGTGAAGCTTCTTACTCACAGTACTCTAGTCCAGACGTCAAGAAGAATAGAGCTATATCTGCATATCTCCATAGCTGTCTGTCTGTCTGTCTATCTATCTATGGCTCTAGAACCCTTGTACAACTTGGCCGCTTTTCAGTTCCTTAATTCATACACTTTCGTTAGGACACGATTGTTGGGGGATCAAGCCGTAACAAGGCCGCAACCTACACACAGAACAACAACACAAACACAGAATAAATGCACACAGGCATCCATGCCTCGAATGGGATTCGAACCAACGATTCCAGTGTTCGAGCGGGCGAAGACCGTTCATGTCTTAGACAGAGCGGCAATTGTGATCGGCCGTAGAATGTATTTTTTTTTCTTTGGCACTACAGCCCTAGTGGGCCTAGGCCTACCTCCATGAACTCCGTTCACTTCGGTTTTTCTAGATCTTACACATTCGGTAGGACTCCTTGGGCGGGTGATCAGATCGTCGCAAGGCCTCTACCTGTAGACAAACACAGAAAAACGCACACAAACATCCATGCCCTGATTGGGATTCGAACCCAGGATCCCGGCTTCCGAGCGAGCGAAGACAGTGCATGCCTTAGACCGCTCGGCTACCGTGACCGGCGTAGAATGTATTTACTTCTCTCAAATCATATTAATTAAACAACATTAGGCTACGTAATCAGATATCTTATCCATAAAAACTGTCCTTCACCTCGTTCAACTAGGAGATGGTATTTAAATATATGTATGCACCGCTCTCCCGATCACAATGGCCGCTCGGTCCCTGGAACACTGGGATCATGGGTTCGAATCCCACTCTAAGGATGGATGTTTGTATGTGTTTATCCTGTGTTTGTGTTGTTCTGTGTGTAGATAGAGGCCTTGCCACGAGCTGATCCGTCATCTAAGGAGTCCTGCTGACTGTGTGTATATATTAAGAAACTTAAATGTGACCAAGGTCCAACAAGGAGCTACGGAACCATAGACAGACAGATAGATAGATGCACCGTTCTAGTACTTCAGCGGTCCTACCGGTACACATTTCATTTAAAACCTTCCACGAGATTACAGATATATTCGGATGGACAGGCTTGTTTCCCCACGTTCAGAACAGCCACAAGAGAGAAATTTCGGTCAGAAGTTCAAAAAATGAAGAGGAGGAAGCAACAATTCATTTGCTTTTAACAGGATAAAGAGAGACGTCGGTAGAGCTGTTGTCAGATGAGACTATTTTTTGTAGGTCTTGGCAGGCTGTTCGATTTTGTTGAAGAGATTCGTCATAGAGCATGGGGCGCGACCCGACCTACCTGCAACTGTGTGAAGTTGTTAATGGGGACGTAGCACAGCCCCTCACCTGCTGGGGCCCACACCTCGCTGTACCACCCAAGTGAGGTTATCAACAATGCTGTGTGAACCAGTTGCTGGCTGCATCCAGGTGCCCAGCCGACCACGTAAAAAGAAATCCTTAAAGTTATTTATTATATATTCCTCAGGTCTCACACCCACGTGTGAGACCATGAATTTCTTAGTGGTTTCTGTAAATGTCTGATCCTCCCTGAGAAATTGTTTATAGGGAAGATGACAGAATACATAACAACGGGAGACTATTCGTAAACGTTGTAAATACAGTACAACCTCGAACTTCGATCACAATCCGTTCCAGGAGACGTTTCGACTTTCGAGTTAAATTCCCTCCGTTCAAATAATGTAAACTGAATTAATCTCTTCCAGACCCCCAAAATTTACCCAATATATAACATTTTAAAGCCGGTCACAGTAGCCGAGCCGTCTAAGGCATGCACTGTCTTCGCTCGCTCGGAAGCCGAGATCGTGGGTTCGAATCCCACTCAGGGCATTGATGTTTGTTTGCTTTTTTCTGTGTTTGTCTACAGGTAGAGGCCTTGCGATGAGTTGATCACTCGCCCAAGGAGTCCTACCGTATGTGTAAGATCTAGTAAACCGAAGTGAAACGGAGAAAGTCATCGAGGTAGGCCTAGGTCCAAATGAGGGCTGTAGCGCCAAAGGAAAAAAAAATAACATTTTAAATGCTCATTTCAGAAGTTCATAATGGTAAATTATGATAAAACAAGTATACTTAATTTCAATAATTGACTGTTTTTATTTATAATAGTACATACATGAAAATATTGCATAATAATCCATCAATAATAACAGTAGGAGGGATATTACTGTTCACTGGAAGGCAAATTACCCTTCTTTCATCTGAAATCCACTCGTTGAGAGTTGTGGCTCATTAACATTACCACCGCTTCATTCTTCTTTGGAGAGAAACCTGTCTAATGTCATTTGTTTTTGTCTATTTTTTAAATTTTTTCTGAAATATTGCATTACTTTGTCATTAAACAGGTTGGTACTCCTGTTCACAACTGCGATATTGGGGCGCCACTTTCTACAAGGCGTGACGACCACGGTATTCTTTGTTCGACTTTCGAGTTTTTGTTCGAGTTTCAACTTGTTCGAACATCAAACTGTTCGAATTTCGAGGTTCCACTCTGTTCTTAACTATATGACATCGCTCTTATATAAATATAATGCACTGAGAATCAGAAATTTTGTCCTGTACTACGTCAAAACCTTCAATTTTTTCGAGTTTAAAGTGGTGTTATTTAAATTAAATATGTTAAGAATATCATTTATACAATATATCTTGTCTATAAGTAACTTACACTACGCATATCCTGTACGTTTGCAGCGCACTATAGTCCTTAAAAGTTCCTGATCATTACGCTGATCAGAAATGTCCGTACTGCTAAGGAGTACAGATATACCTTTATTTTTGTAAGGTTCCTGTCGTCTTCACAAAATATTCTTCTACAGAAATACGATTATACAACAATAGAATCTCTATCAACGTCTCAGACACAAATTCATTTCCTACTTCCTACTTGCCATTTGCCTTCATTACGTAATTGTGTTAGTTGTCTTCTAGTTCCACTCTTCTAGATCTGTACAGTCTGTACAGTCTGTACAGTCAACCCAGTCACGGTCAGGTTGTCACGAAGAACACTTCTTTGAGTTCCATCTTGTATATTCATATTCCACACACGTGCTCTTACAAACTATATGGATTTATGTTCCTCAGCGATTATCGTATCAGAACATTAGATTTTAAAACATCTCCCAAAAAATACAAATTAAAACTGAAAAATTTAAATATGTGGTAAGGAACCCCGTTCTGCCTCTGTGGTTTACTCTTGTTTCTTATAAATAAACCGCTTAGAAACGCTAACAAAACTAAACGACGGTTCCATGATCAAAAAACTGACAGAAAATGCGCTCTTTCTTAGAAGCTAATAGAGGCAAAAGTAGTTTAAGAAATGCCCCGCTTTTATGAAACGCGGATGTCCGTTTTGATGTTGGTTAAAGAGTTTACCGATTCCTATCCTAAGCCAGATGAATGCAATCCATACTCTTGCACTCTGTTCATTTAAATGTACTTTAACAATAATCTCCCGACTATTCCAAGGTTTTCCAAAGGATCTCCTTCTTAATTTTCCAAAGAAAATATATCAGGTCTTGCATTTCTCAGTTCTCTCATATATTTTCCTTTAATTTCATCCATTTTGAGGAGCAAATAACCGCAGTAGCAGATTAAATTGCAAATGCATTCACACATTCAGCTAATCATCCTTAATTTTAACCACCGAATTAGTTATTGAACACGCTGTTTGGCTCGAAACGGACCGCGTAGAAAACACCACTATCAACATCCTTACATTGTTCAATTACTTGTAAAGGGGTTGTTGCCTAGGGATGGCCCAGGTATTTTTGACTTTGGAGCGTGTTTCGTTTGCCGTGGAAACATATTTAAGAGCCGTTGTCTAACAGCGGACAACTTTTCTGTGTCCACTATCCCGGCTCTCAATCTGTATGTCACACTATGTTTCGAAGAGTAAGATTTATTAAACTTGTCATTATGCAGTTTCCTATCTTATCCTACAGCTTCTCTGCCTTTTTCATATAAGTAGTTTTCTAAAGCATACTGTTCTCAAGCATCCTCAATTTATTTTGGATTTGAAGCCCGCACACGGTAATTAGGAACAGTACGGTCGTATGGATTATAACGTCGTGTTATTTGGAGAAAGCTCTAAGATTTGAAAGAATACCTCGCTCCCATCTTCAGGGAAGAAAAATAAGCCAAGCTAGAAACAAACAGAAACAGACGACATTCTCGAGCTATCTCTGAACCACTCGTACACGGCGCTACAACCCAGAAGCCCGTATTGTTCAGCCTCAATCTATGGTTTTCCTTTAAAATAAACAACCAAGTTTCAAAATTGTACAAAACAAAACATGAAATCCAATTATTGTTTTACATGTATTAGTCATTAAACTTTATGCAGGAGGCAGGAAGAGCAAAGGTTCTGAAGAGAATGGCAACAAGCATCCCATGAATGTAATTTGCTCTTAACCTTTTCCATTGTTGTTTGTGTGAAAACCTTGGTCTTTTTCACCTCTAAAGGGACAATATTCACCAAAGTGGGAACATAGTGTCACCATGCTACTAAACCGTAATAAGAGAAGTCCCCTAATGTATATGCTTCCGTACAATGGAACATGTTTTGTGTTGACACGTCCATACAAACAATTCAATGAAACAGTATTGTAAAATGGCGCCAGAAGTATTAGCGCCGGCCGGACGGAAATACATCCAAGCCTACCTTATGACTGCCACATTTCTTTCCTTCGTGTTTAAGCATAAATACTTCTTATAAACTCATGCCAACTTTTGTTCAGATTTCCAAAACAAGTTGTTTCTCCTCAAACGTGATCTATTCTGCCTAAAGCAATGTCAAATTTTAAGTTAATAAAAACAGATTTCAGACATTAGCTAAGTCGGCTAAGAGGTTAATTTTTATTCCATTTCCTGTCTCTGTTCACATATATGTGAAAACAGGCAGTTTCAAAAAATGTTTGGATGCAAGAGGAATGAATTACCTGGAAGATACAGACATGCACATAATGAGGAGCTTCATAAAACCTAATTTTCTGCAAGTAGTATTAGTTCACTGTCGTGTGTTATGACATGTAGTCTATTACTTAACCGACGTTTACCTGAAGATGGAGGCAAGACTTTTCCCCGAAACGTAAGGAAACATCTACAAGACTACATGCTGTCACACTTCAAAAGATCTACAGATGAAAGAAGTGTTCAGTGAAGTAGAAAAGTAGAATACCAAATACTTAAAAAATTAGAAAACCGCATTAATGCATTAGCAGTGGACCTGCTAGATAACAGCGAAACTACACATAGACTGAAAAGATACAGCACCCTAAATTTATCAGATACCCAACGGAAAAGTGAAATTAAGTAAAACTCGGAGAAAACCTGTCCCAGTGCCACTTTGTTCAACACAAATTCCATTTTAACTGAATTGGGCTCGATCCCGGGTCGCCGCAGTGGGAATTCAGGACTAACCGCACGAGCTGTGACACGGCGAAGTATAGACATGCGCCAAGAATTTAAAATATTCGGTTTAACTGAGAGAATAGAAAGAAAAAAATAAAAGAAAACTGTTACGAACGTAATTTAAGAATAACAAGAGATAGACTCCCAAAGTTATTACTAAATTATAAGCTCAGAGGAAACTGAATTATTGGGACAGTTGGGAGGACATATTCTCTTAAAGCCAGAAAGAGACAACCGGAATATACTTTCGTAGAAGCAGAAGAAGAAGAAGTAAAGTGATAAGAAGTGGTTCTCCCTTTATACGGTTACAGGAAGTGAGGCTCAATTTGTACTTCTTAAATAATTTATATTTTAATGTTCTGAGTAGTAGAACCTTTAAACCATTTTAATCTATGTTAGGTAACTGCTCTGTGGTCTAGTGGTCAGAGTTTCTGGTTCAATTCCCGGCGCTACCAGATTTTCTAAGAAGTAGTGGGTCTGGAACCGGGTCCTCTCAGCCTCGTGAGGAAAATTGAGGAGCTATTTCAAGGAAGTAGCTGCTCCAGTGTAGAAAACTGAGATTAAGGGCCGTTTTGATCCGTTGCGCTGACCACGCCACACCCTCTATCCGCAAAATTTGGCACTAACTTCGCCGACAAGAGGCGATCGTTCGGTCGGTATAGTTCGCTTGGGGACTACAGGCCACGGAGTTTTAGTTTTAGTCTATGTTAGATTCGAGATATTCACAGCGGTGACTATGAATAGTACTAGCTTCTGGGGTATGACGTCGCGTAGTCTGGTAGAAGTTTCCTGATTTTTTCGGAGGAACTTATTGACTAATAGCCTCCTTAGAAACGTTCGTAAACTTCTACCAGAGGTACTCCTCAGGAAGTACTGTTCTTCACTCTTATCTTCTCTCAACGTGATGATCTGTTTTCGTTCCGGTTTATGGAGATTCGCATTTATATTTCCTCCGGAGGAAGGAAAACTTTCCGGTCGCTGGGGTGAGGACCACTCCTGTGAAGAGGACGTCTTCATATTAATCACGGTCACGCTGTAATACCGGACCCTACCGAGGGATTGAGGTACTAATAACGACGTAATGGGCGGCACTGTTGGTCCACCGCCGCAACTTTATTAATATGTCGTATGCGCATGAGCGCGCGTGTGTGTGGTCCGTCTCACCTCGCTGCCTCGAGGGCTCCTCTTCCTCTCTCGCCACCTGCCACTTTTCTGTCAAAATAAAAATGTCTCATACCTTCTGCTGCCAGCCACAAATCTCCCTGGGGCCTCTTAACAACCACTGTATAATCATATACAGCGTATCTTTGGAATGTGTTGGGAATTTATAAAAAATATTGCTGCCCGTAAGACAGATCATTTAATTAGTCCTAACAATATAGTTAGTTAGTTAATTTCTATTTCTCCCTCTGGAGTGTAGGGCATCCGTGAAATGCCGTTACACTTTAAGTTTCTTAATCATGTAGACAGTCGTTAGGACCCCTTGCACTGAGGATCAGCCCGTCGCAAAGCTGTTACCTACGCAGGACAACACAAACAAGGAATAAACACATCCACGTCTCGAATGGAACTCGAACCCACGATCCGAAAGTTTTAGCGGGTGAAGATATTTCATGCCTCAAGTCACCGCGGCCACTGTGATAGGCCATAACTTCATAGGCTTGCCGTTTCTCTGTGGGTCTAACTTCTTCATCACAGATGATCATTGATTAGGTGAAAGGACATGTTGTGGAACCTAAATTCATAGGCTTATAAGCATATGTAATTATTTTTATGATATCTTCAGCAAACGGCCATGAATGTGTGTTTTCTGTCTGCAGAAAATAATAGGACTTGGTGGTGAAAGCTGTACCAGTAGGAGACCAGAGGTGTTTATATTACAGTATATTTACGAGTGGTTTCATAGGCTTTTTCTATCTCTTCTAATGTTAATTTAATAAGCATAACCTATCAACGTAATTTTCATGTGATCCTTCTCTTACAGTACAGAGAATGTAACACCGTTTATATTCACTTTTCTTTATGTATTTTCTTCATTAAAAATTATTTGTGTTCCTGAAATAATCAAAATTCTGTCACCTTACCCTAGCAAGACGCTGTGGGTGTACATTACCCGCCACCGTTCTCTTCACTACTTAAAATTTCGTAATTACTTTGTTCTCGTCTTGATTAAATTCATCTAACAACATGAGAAGCTCATAGTCGCGTAGCTGGTCAAGAGTCTTTCCACCTTTTTTGGAACCCAAATGCTAATTAGCTTGAGCAGGGATAGCGCAGTGGGTATAGCGACTAGGCACGGTCTGGACGATCGAGGGGTCATAGGTCGAGTCCCTGTGGGAAAGAATTTTCTCTTCTCCACGTCGTCCAGACCGACACTTGGAGGTCCACCCAACCTATTATTCAGTGGGTAGTGGGGGCTCTTTCCCCGGGGGTAAAACGGCCGAGACTTGAAGCTCACCACCAACCTCCAACTAGTGCTGAGGTCAAGAAAATGTGGTTCTATACATCCATTACCCCATATGTCTTCATGGCTCAGTGCTTAATTAGTTAAACATAGGGACAACTTCTTTTAATGAGTTTATGACATTAAGACGGATGTCGCCTTATTCATCCAAGACAATAGCATCGTAATATGTATTCTGTCAGCATTTGCATATTCTTCACAAACTATCTCATGATTGCCTATCGGGTCCGAAACTTGCGAATTGAATAATAAAAACATTAGTTTGTGTGGCGGTAAATCCTCCATTTTATTTGAGTTTAGCTGGTTCAATACGTATGTGTTTCAATGACGACCTTCCGTGAACACTGCGATATTCTATGGGGTTCCCTGACAGCAGCGATTTCTTGGAAAGCTCAGTGATTCGTAGTCTGTCTTCTCAAGAAAAACTGAATCACGGACTTAGTATGTACGTGTTAGCTAACTTGACCCTTGGACAGTTTTCCGTAGATAAATTGCCCTTAATGTAGAAGATGGAACAGTCATGCTCTGACATGTCTGTCCAATGAATTGCCGAGGGTAGAGAATGCTGCTGGAAAGCAGTTTACCCTTACTGTGGATTACAATAACAATGAGTAACAGAAGGTTGTGAATCACATGCTCTCCCATGCGCTGTTTTGAAGAAGTATAGGGAAAAAACAAATAAAACCTACAAAACATCCTCAATAAATTTGCAGACAGTGAGATGACGAATTGTGTTTGTATTTTAAGAAAAGGTTTCGGTTTATTGAACACCTTTGATGGGAAATTTTAACAGAATTGCTCCAGGAGTGTTAATTCGTGCTATAAGTAGGTGTCCCTATACAGCAATAACATTTAAAGTGTCTGTAGTCCTTGTGCTGCAGAAGTAGGTACATTTTACAGCCTTTTAAGCTGTGTGTTGTAGAGCATAGAGCTCAGATGGGAACAATAGATAAAATGAATTGTTTCTTACCATACCTACCTGAATTCCCAACTTGTTTAGAGCGTTGTAAAATATAACCGCCATTTTCCCACGGAAGTTTACAGATTGCAAGTCAGATGCGTCGGATTACAACGTGATAGCATCTCTCTCCAACTGCAGTGGCTCGACATTTTGGTAGATTCTAACTGCAATCCATTGTATCAGCTTCTTTGTAACGTGTATCATCGCTCACTCTTTTAAAAAGGGAGGGGGTGCACTTTTCAGTGCTTTTAGATATAAATGTATGCTGGCCTATAAGAAAACTATACATCTTATGTTCGTCCATTTGTTTTATATCGTGTAATGTAACCGTTCTATCTAAGTAGGTTACGAGTATGGATATATCAGTCGGTATAGAAACGGACTACAGGCTGGACTGCCGGTGTTTGGTTCCCTACAATGACAAGAGATTACTCCTCTTTCCACAGGGATTATACAGGCTCTGTGGATCGCCCAGTCTCCTATCTAATCGTACTAGAAATTCTTTCCCCCGAAGGTAAATCGGACGGAGCGAGAAGCTGACCGCTCACCTCTATGCAGTACCGAGGTCAAAAAATATGGAGGTATAACTCCACTCCGCATTCGCCTTCATGAAGTAATACTTAAGTGATTAAGCACAGAGGAAACTTTAGCTTTCACCTAAATATATTTCGACAAAATTCGTCATTTATAACGAATTGTATTAACTGTCAACTGAACATTTCTTTAGACAAATTCATAACACCATGTTAAAGATTTGAGGCTTCCACAGCGGTGACTATGAAGAATAATAAACCTGGATATGACACCGTATAAATTGGTAGAATTTCTTTCTAATATTTCGGAGAAACTTTCTACTTTCCTATTCAAGGTCGAAGAATAACCGAAATTAGCAAAAAACAAGCATGTCATCAGTCGGGCTTGACCTCCGACCCCTCGTTCGTTCAGACCATAGCCAGTAGCTATACCGACCGAGCTATCCCGGCTCCTCAGCTATGAAGTAATATACAATTAGTTTCTCTTTATTTAAAGGCATTTCAAATATTTTGTAAGAAAAAATTATTACTAATAAAATCTGAAAGCCTGTGACGCTGATACATTAATACAAATATTATGTTTCTCGGCATTAGTCGTCTCCTGTCTTTATCTAAAAACATCATCTTGTTTATTTTTCAAAACACGTTTCGGAGGCTTGATTCCTTCTCTGTCTTCTGTAAAACCTACTCAGTTGGGTCCAGTTGATAGAGCTAGTCCCTGTCTCCTGACAGAATTCGGTCTCCGAAACGTTGCATCTTGGAAAATAAGTAGGACAGTGTTTTTAGATAAAGACAGGATATCGATAATGTCCAGAAACACAGTATTAGTAAAAATTATTACTGTTCGAAGAACTTCATAAACTTTATTAATTAACATGGAATTCCTAGCAGATTTCACTATGCCTACTTTCCCATTTCAGTCTTCTAGTTCAAAATACTTTTGTTTATAATGATATATTAAAATAATGTAAATGTAACAACCAAGCATAATATATTCTTGAGGATTACATAAAATAAATTATAGTAAAATTTATTACATTTTTTGGAATAAAATAATTACACAAAAAATACGTTTTAATATTTCCTTTACTGCTAGTGGGGTGGGACTAAGTCCCTTGTACTGCGGCCACTTCTGGCCTCTTGTACCAGCCCCAGATATTAGGTGAGGGTGATTGTGGAGCAATTGGTGGAATGAAGATTGGCAGGGGAAACCAAAGTACTCGGAGAAAACCTACCCAGCGCCACTTTGTCCACCACAAATCGCACTTGACCAGACCCGGGATCGAACCCAGGCTGACGCGGTGGGAAGTCGGCGAATAACCGCTTCAGCTATGGCGCGGCCTCGTTTTCATATTACTATTATGCGTTTTCTGTCAATGTTGTTTATTAACATGAGGTGGTTTGTGAAGAACTTACTTTCTTTTTCTTTTAAACAACATAGAGAAAAGTTGGATGCGAAACGAGGGGGTAAGGATTTTGGATTTTTTCAGGAGACGAGTTTGAAAAAAATCTAAAACATGTAAGTGCTCTTCTCCTAACAGATCTGTGAAAGCGATTTGCTAACAAGTTAGAGGAAGCAGAATCTCAAGGAGTGGTGATATCTACAGGATACATTAGGAGCAGGATCTTATCCCTGAAATATCTTGATACACCGACGTGATACCAGCCCCGCAGCACGATATTCGCAACGGCATTCCAATTAGGGTTATACAACAGATTAATATAATTTTAGTTTAAACTGACTTTAAACGTATAAAAATTGTTTTTTTTTCAGACATTTTCCTCAAACCACGTTCTTTTATTGTGTTATTAGTTGTCAGTTACAGATGGTTGTTCGTATATAATTTGCCTGGGCCTGCAGTAAATGTCTAATTGCCTCGTTTCTCTTAGCGTGGGCTGTCCTTTCTATATGTCACTGGTACTATGAGGAGGGCGCTGGTGCTTTTCTCAAAGGAAAAACTGAACAGTAATTAAATAGCTACGTGCAGGTTTGAAGAGCATAGACTTACATTAACTGCATTCCAACTTTTGTTTGGAATGTCTTTACGAAATATTTCGAGATATTTCTCTTGCCTCTTCAAACGCTTTCACACGTAACTCTGTTTCGAAAGCTGTTTTCCTAAATGAAACATTCAATGGAAAAAGAGATCAAAGGATTTCAAAATAAGTTATGATTTTTGTTTTCCCATTTAAAAGCGCGTGCGCAAAGCGATTCTAACCCTCATTCCATTCTCAGAATAACTCTGGAAACTTACAATTTTTAATTTCCTATGAGTATATTATATAAACTCAATAAATTGTGTACGAAAATGCTTCGTCTATTCAGTGGTTGGATCACATCCTAAGCCAGATGAGTCCAACCAAAATCTATAGCCCTATTATTTTAAGTTCCATTTCATTATTTTTTCAAAGATCTATGCTTAATTCTGCAAAGTGGCGTTTTCTCTTCAGGTTTTCCTGCTAAGGTTATGTAATCGTTTTCATTTTTTCATGCTTGCTAAATTCCTGCCCATCTCTTTCATTGTAGGACATTAAAATAATAGTTTTTTACATGCAGAGAGTACACTCTAAACTGGAGTACACGCATTTTCAAAATGTGTTTTTTNGCTCAACATCTCCAGAACGTGTTATAAATATTAGATCATAATTTTGTGTCTTTTACTCTTCATTAAAATATGATTCTTTTGAGAAAATTGACAAAATATGAAGTAAGTTTCACTTGAATTACGGTTATATTGAACAGATATAAATGGTTTCTGATTAAGTATTCGACAGATGCGTCTATTGATAACTGTACAAAATTAATGATGCTAATTAATAGGTGTATCTCATTCTTAAAGTAATTTGCGGACCTACAAGTATAGAAATGTTGTCATCGTTTTAACTCTCTGAACACGTGATAAACGTTTGATTTAATCTATCTCATACATCCTTTATACATGAACTTAGCTTTCAGGCATTGTTCTCTTTTTCTCTTGCAAATATTTGAGGGTAAGAAATCATTTTATGTTCATTTGAATAAAAAGGTGAAATTTATTTACTTTATCTTTCTTTCTCTCACTCTCTCTCTCTCTCTCTAACATAAACGTGGCGTGAAAAATATTGAGTTCTCATTTTTTTCACTAGACGGATTATCAGCCTCTGTCTACGAAGTCAGAGGTGTCATGAAATGAGTAAAATGTTCGGAACTATTGTTGCAGAACTCAGTGTCACTTTTTAGTGAAGTCATATTTGAACTGGGTTTCCAACTAGTGCAATTTGAACCCATTACACGTGTCCAAACCAGATGGTAAGATTTGTTGTTCCTACGTATCGTTTTAAAAGTATAACTTCCGAAATTGCTTCAAAACCAACTAAAATAATTAGAATTGTAAAATAAAATTAAATGTACAAAGGTCAATACATAGTATTCAATCGAAGAACATCGCCGTGTTTCTCTTAACGCTCATATAGAAATCTCTCCAGTTGTATCTCATGCATATCTTCACTATATCCCAATTAAGACAGAAACAAAGCTCATGAAAGTAACGTGCCCTTATTACGAACACCGGCCCGCGCTGTGCGATCCACTTTAGTATTTTTGAAGACGCGAGTTATGCAAATTAACTTACACTAGCAACTCATGAAACACTGTGGAGTTTCATTGCTTTTGTGAGCTGGAAGAATGCAAAGTTTTTGCTGTCATTAACAATAGAGAGACAGACTTACCTTGAGGCTTGCTGGCCACTACAATGGACATGCCAACAAAGCAAAGATTCAGGCACCCCGTAATAACAAAAACGAAAACCCCTTCAGTATAAAAAGTTAGACAAGTAAAAATAGTTAGAGAAGAATTTGATGGAGGGAGAATGTAAGACAGAGAGAGAATAGAAGTGGTGTGTTAACAGAAAAGAACAATTAACATATTTGTGTTAATGTCATTAGTCATTCTTCGCATTGCTTAAGATAAACCGTCCAATAAAGGTCTCAGATGAAATATAAAAGACAATCAAATGAAAGGCTTGTCATACATATTGCGTACTTGTGAATGGAGCCCGCCTGGACAAAGCAGGGCTGGACCGTAAAAGCAGAGAGGGGAGCCGCGGTAAAATTAAATAGAAAGTGTGATCTGTGCCTTATGTACGCTGTGTAACTTACTTCGCTAAACAAAGGGGAGATATTTCTCGTCTACTCGAGTCATTTCCTGCATCCATGCAATATGTTTTATATCAATAATTCCATTCACTTCGACAAGAAAATCTGTGTAAGATTTGAGGCTTTCACGGAGGTGACTATGAAGAAAGCAGTCTTCTGGGATTTGGCACCGTGTATATGTGGTGTTAACCGACGTTTCGGAGGAACGCATCGCCTCCATCTTCAGGGTTTCTTATACTTTTTCTTCTACCCTGAAGATGGAGGCGATACGTTCCTCCGAAACGTCGGTTAACACCACATATACACGGTGCCAAATCCCAGAAGACTGCTTTCTTCAAGAAAATCTGTATTTAGGAACGTACGAAAACTGGAGCGTGTCCAGTGCTAATGTAGTTTTAGGTCTTAGGATAATACTAAAAATGCAAAATTAAAGTTGTCCCTGTGCTCAGCTACTTAAACACTAAACCATTAAGGCGTATGGGGGAGTGGATATATAGATCCATGTAATCTTGAGCTCGGCATTATTTGGAGATGAATGGTCAGCTTCACACCCTGGCCGCCTTATCCCTAAGGAAAGAACCCCCAGTATCGATTGGATAGGAGGTTTAGTGGACCCCTGAGCCGGTCTGGATGTTGTTGAGAAGAGAATATGTGGACGAGCCTTTAGACCGCGCGGCCACTGTGGTCTTGCTTTAATAGATAAACCAAGCATACTTCAGAGGTTGGTTCAATGTACGTGCCTTGCTACTACAGAGGATTATGCATGTGTCATTTTGCTACTGAAAAGTAAGTGCCACACCTTATATGGAGGGTGGCGATATGTTTCATAGAGACGGCCTGCGTGGACACTTCAACAGAAGGAAGTGTAGCAGCGTCGTACGTTGATTCAGGATCATAGTGACAGAATGTGGAGGCAAGAACAGGAGCTATTAGATGAAGAGTGAGGTACACGTCAGGTTACAACCCGCTTTAGGTCGAGGCACGGGACCAGTTAACCCGATTCAGTCGTGGGCAGTATCAACATAGGAAAGGAGGCTTTCCTATTGGCGGATTTGAATCCTTCTACATCAGTTATTACATTCTTTTTGTTGTTACACCCCGATACGTATTCCGAAAGTATTTTCTCACTTTACATTTTATTCAAGTTTCTAAATTTCGCTTACATCTTCGAAGTCCAAAAATTGTAGCATGCAGACCCGTTGCTGGGCAACGACCATGAGATAAGCAAATTTTCCAAACAAAAATGTTCCCATGACAACAGTTGAACTACAACAATAAGAATCAGTGTTTTCTGTTCTGTCCGCGACGAGATGTTATAACCAGGACAATTAGTGAAAGTCATTGCAGTTCAGTAACTGTTAGTTCCTCGGAATTCTAGCCGTGGTTAATGGATCAGACCATCTCTCGCGGAGCTGGGGGAGTAGTCTTATCAGTTTACTTCAGCGTGGGTACTACCAGTTTGGAATGTAGCGTCTTGGAGTGTTGTCAGGGGTATAGTACGTTGTGTTTCTACTCCTGGTCTCCGTAGGCAATGTTTTCGGCTCGAGGAGTAGCTCTGAACGTCACCATAGCAAGCGCACAGCTTCGCGTGCTCCACAACAGCGTTCTTTCCGCGCGGCTAAAGTTACGAGGCACTAACTATAAGTGAAGTGAAGTAGTTGGCGAGTGAGTGAGTTAGAAAACTGCTGAGGTTGAACCCTTGTGAGCTGTTGATGTTAGAAGCTACTAGCTGAAGCACAGGACAGTTCAGAAACCCAGAGTAAGGGGAACTTCCGTCTTTGGGAGCCGTTATCCAGCAACATCTGGTGAAGGCACAGCAGACTGGGAAGACTTAGCGTGTGCTGTAGTGAAAGGTAGAGCATAAGAATTAGAGACAGTGCTATAGTTACTTGCAGTTACGATTTGTAAGCCGTCAATAAACCCAATTACCAATCCAAACCCCGTCTGTAGTCACTATATGTTAATTAGATGATTGACTTTTTGTACATTATCCATCGTCTTGTTTTTATTTAGAACGACTTTACGGAAACTGAACTTCGTCTCCGTCCTCAGGCAAAAAGCCCATTAATCTGGGCCCAATGGACAGAACTAGTCCCTATCTTCAGATACCAGAACCAACAAAAGTAAATTCATCTTTAGAAGCATTCTCTTTAATTAGTACATTACTCTCCTTAGATTATACGCAATTAAATATTAAGCTGAGTTCTTAATGATGGATTTGGGAGGATATGAAATGCACTGGCCATGGCCTATACGGGCATTAATGTGAACAGGCTGTATGAAACCGCGAAGAACCTCAGTCAGAATATCCGGCTTCCTGCGCGAGATTCGAGGCCGGAATCTGCATAATGTAAAGCAGGAGCAACAACTTGACAGCCATAATATTCGATTTCTTGCCCATAATTCACTGCATCTTAAACAATTTTCAATTTGGTAGATATGGTTAATACTTCTTTCAAATAAAATGAATATCAATATTATTCTAGCCTATGAACAAAAATGTTAGTGAATCAGATGTATTTCGTATAATCTATAAATAAATTACTTCCTCTTCTTCCTTTTCTTTAATCTGCAGCATTCATAATCAACTTAAAATTTCATTACCTGTAACACGATATTTGGAATTTTCAGTTTGTTAATCAATTACAAGAAACAAACACCGGAAAATTTATAAACGAAGTCCGGTAGTGACAAACATATTTTGTGAATCATACTCGGAATAATTTATATATAATCTGCGTTGAAATAAAATTTCTCGGAAGGCTCTCAAATTAACCAATTTATACAACGGTGTTTCAGGAACAAAGTCTTTCACTCCCAGTTTTCTTGCTTCTTTATGCTGCCACTGAATGAATATCTTCCATTCTTAAAGCTATTCCGCTTACACAGCAAACATGCCTAACGTTTCTTTCAGAGAGAAACTGCTTCAATCACAGGTAGCCAATTTTAATAACTTCACCGTCATCCCTACCTTTACCGATCTGTAGAAAACGGGACGACGTGAGTAAATACAAGTAAGTTTGCGTGTGGGGCCCGCCACCCACGTCCATCTTCCCCCCATTAATTAGTGATGGGCCCCCTGCAGTGTGGTGGGGAACTCCGCCCCAGCACGGGTCACGATGCCAGAATCTGTGGTGCAACATGGACAGACAGACATACAGCGAGAGAATCAACAACAGCAATTTCCCATGACGTCAGGTCAGACTGATGCTGGTCTCAAACTGCAGACCACCTGTAAGTCAAGACTGGCTTCACAGATGTCTATCGGTGTATCATAGACCCATCTATAAAGTCTGTGAATATTATCCAATCTGCATGTAGTAAAAGGCGTTCAGTTGTTGTCGGTGTGTAAGAGTAATACTTATCCAAGATTTAAACTGTTTATTAGCTGTGGTATATGTTTTCGTGTACCTATAATTACACACTAACTACTTCATTTCTTAATCCGTTCCTCTTATATCCTGCTGTGTCGAAGTTGTTTTTCACATTTTGATCATTTTACAGACGATAGGACTCCTTGGACGAGTGGTTAGCCTGTCGCAAGGCCGTTACCTACACACGGAATAACACAAACACAGAATAAACACATACACATACCAAAAAACCATGTCTTGCATTGGACTCGAACCCACGATCCCGACTTCCGAGCGAGAGAAGAAAGTTCATGTATTTTTTTAATTGCTGGTGGGGTGGGACTAAGTCCCCTGTACTGCGGCCACTTCTGGCCTATTGTACCAGCCCCAGATGATAGGTGAGAGTGATTGTGGAGCAATTGGTGCAATGAAGATTGGCAGGGGAAACCGAAGTACTCGGAGAAAACCTGCCCCAGCGCCACTTTGTCCACCACACATCCCGCTTGACCAGACCCGGGATCGAAGCTGGGCACCACGGTGGGCAGTCAGGGACTAACTGCTTTGAGCTATGGCGCGGGCCTCAGTTCATGTATTACACCGCCCGACTACCCTGACCGGCCATAGTGACTACACACTCTACAAACTGATTCTTATAATATTTATTATTTGGATTTCTCAACATGCTTCTGCTCTTCTAAATGATGATTCTAAACCGTATTGGTCAAGCAGGGTCTCCACTTCACGCACTCATTCATTGAGCTGAGCCCTTCTTGAGAAGCCGCCAATTGTACAGCTACTCAAGAAATTCCCAGCATTTTACGGAACCCAATGATTATTTTCCGTGTTCACAAGAGCCCTCCGCTGGTCCCTATCCTGAGCCAGATTAATCCAATCCGTACCATCCCATACTACATCTATAAGATCCATTTTAATATTGTCCACCCACCTAAAATTTGGTCTCCACTTCACCTGAAGATCGAAAGAAATTTTCTGGAAGATGTATGTAAACGTACATAAGATTATAAGATGCTTGACACCGAACATCTAGTGCATCCTTGGAGTGGTGTTCTTCTTGTGAGGGTAATCAAAAAGTTGTCGTCTTTTATACATCCTACAACTTGTCCTCGTGTTAGTAAGATTATGCCACTGGCCCACATCCCATCCAGACGAATCCAAATCCCATCGTCATATCGTGACTGAATGTAAAAAGAGTGGGCCCTTGCACCAAGACCTACAGTGATCTATTGTGCTTTCATATCGTGGTTACTTAAGTTTATTAATATTGTCTTCCGACGTACAACTAGGTCTTTGAATGGCTTTTCCTTTCAAGGTTTCCAGCTAAAATTTTATATGCATTTTCCTCAGACAAATTATTCAACTCAATAAATGTTCTAGAAGGGACCACGCAGTAGCGTAGTTGGTTGAGGCACTATGCTACAAGCCGGAAGGTCGCGGGATCGAATTCCAATGAGGTGGATTTTTTTAATTTACCTAATCTTTCAAGATCACTACGGTCCTGAAGTCGACTCAGCTTCTAAGAGAAATGAGTACCAGGGGTATTCTCGGGGGTAAAGGGCGTAAGCCGCGTAAGGCTGACAACCTTACCGCCATCTATGGACAGATTGTCTAGTAAATGTGGGAACCTTAACATCTCATAACCCTATGGGCCTCCACGGCTTGTTACAGGGATAGCTTTACGTTTAAATGTTCTAGAAAGTGGACTCCTAAAAAATTTACGTTTTAAATATAATTAACGGAACCAATTTCTTAACGGAATTCTGATTCAGTGCGATTCCATAGCCTTGATCTGGCAGTAGACTTTCCGGATCCCACATGCGTGCTACATAGCCCACTGTCCTGATTCTTTCTAATTGTTCGCCGTAATTTGAGGAACCATTTTTGCATCTATCGCTTATACCTAGGAGTGATCCCGAATGTAGCCATAACTGGTACGGATATAATTATGAACAGATCCACCCATCACGGAGAGATGATCCACTCGTGTTGTTTCTTTTGTAGTCGCTATCACAGGCCTGCACGCACATGGTCCCCTTTGTATGAATAGACGTCTTCATTACGAGAGCAATAGCGCAGTTCGCTTGTGTTTTGTTTAGACAACGGAAGCGAGTTTCTCCGCCTCTTAATAATGAGCTACTTAAAATCCACATTTCCTTCAAGGTAATTACTCGTTAAGAGAAACGAGGCATATTTCCAGATATGTCGGATGGGGCGTGACATTACTTCATTCGCTGATTGCTTGTGCAATTAAGGAGGAATATCAACATTAGTCTCACAAACACGCAAGTGTGAAAACAGCTGGCGTCTCTTTCTCGCTGAAACATTTGTTTGCGAATATTTTTAAGAGGCAGATATTACTTTTTTTCGGCCTTGTGTCCAGACCGGCCCTGGGAGCCCTTCTAATCCCTTAATAATCAATTTTTTTATTACTAGTGGGGTGGGACTAAGTCCCTTGTACTGCGGCCACTTCTGGCATATTGTACCAGCCCAAGATGATAGGTGAGGGTGATTGTGGAGCAGTTGGTGGAATGAAGATTGGCAGAGGAAACCGAAGTACTCGGAGAGAACCTGCCCTAGCGCCACTTTGTCCACCACAAATCCCACTTGACCAGACCCGGGATCGAAGCTGGGCCCACGGTGGGCAGTCAGGGACTAACTGCTTGAGCTATGGCGCGGCCGTAGCCGGGGCGTTAAGGTGCTCTTTTTCTTTCATCTAGTGTTGGGGTTAAGAATGGTTGCAGCTGTGCTTGCCTACATCTTCGGTTTTCATGGTGTGGTGCTTAATATAAAACAGGGACAATTTACCGTTACATGAGAAGTATTTCAGGAAATTTGAAGATTAGGCGTGATATCGACTTCTCTGCTTCTATTTTCATTTCATATGGCGTAGTTGGTTGAGGCACTACGCTTCAAGCCGGAAGGTTGAGGGTTCGATTCCCTATGAGGTTATTGGATGTTTCAATTTACCTAATCCCTCCAGCCGCACTATGGCCCTGGGGTCGACTCAGCCTCTAACAGAAATGAGTACCAGGAATCTTCCTGAGGGTAAAGGGCGGCTGGCGCCTATGTTTGACAACCTGACCGCCATCTGTGAACTGATTGTCTAGAAAATATGAGAGCCTCGACGTCTCACGACCCTATAGGCCTTCACGGCCTGTTAGAGTGATAGTTTTATTTTATTTTTTATGTTTTGTATCAATATAATAATGTTTTATAAATATATACGCATATAGAGCTAGATGGCGTGATAATGGAAAATAATACATTGAGTAGAAAACTGATGAAATGCCTTCTTTCCTCTTTTAAATGTTCTATCGCTGCATTTACACAAGTTCTGTAGTAGAATCATGGATAACCTTAATCACGATAACTGACTTATGTGTCGGGAATCGGGCATATTATTGGAGGGAAGAAACTAATGAAGATGCTGATGTGCTTAGGATGATGATATTGACAGTTACTGCGCAAGAAGTCCGGCAGTGTCTGTACCCTTAACCTAGTTATAAGGGCCGCGCCATAGCTCAAGCGGTTAGTCGGTGGCTTCCCACCGCGGGGGCCCGGGTTCGATCCCGGGTCTGGTCAAGTGGGATTTGTAGTGGACAAAGTGGTGTTGGGGCAGGTTTTCTCCGAGTACTTCGGTTTCCCTTGTCAATCTTCATTCCACCAATTGCTCCACAATCACCCTCACTTATAATCTGGGGCTGGTACAATAGGCCAGAAGTACCCGCAGTACAAGGGACTTAGTCCCACCCCACTAGCAATAAAAAAAAACAGTTATAATGTAAACAATAGTCACAACGTTCGTAATGCCAACAACCGATCTCATGGCCCTCGTAGTGAAGGCCTTAGCTACAACTGCTCCTACAGACTCAGAATCTGTTTAGTATAAACTGTTATCTGTATGATGAGTAATCATTTAATTACAACAAACTTTCTACTATTTTTCTTTTCCTTAGCACTACAGCCCTAGTGGGCCTAAGCCTACCTCCATGAACCTCTCCGTTCACTTCGGCTTTTCTAGATCTTACACATTCTGTAGGACTCCTTGGGCGAGCGATCAGCTCGTCGCAAGGCCTCTACCTGTAGACAAACACAGAAAAACGCACACACACAAACCTAACATTCATGCCCTGAGTGGGATTCGAACCCACGGTCCCGGTATCCAAGCGAGCGAAGACAGTACATGCCTTAGACCGCTCGTCTACCGTGACCGGCTGCTTTCTACCAATTCTGTTCCTAATTCTGCACTAGCAGTTAAATTGGATTATTTTGCTTTATTCGAGCGCTTGCCAGTAGCAAATAGCTTGTAAGAGATGAACACTCTATAAGTACTAAGAAAATTTAATTCAAATATTTATTTCTTTATTTACGTGCTTACGCAACAGTCCAGATGCTAGTTATAAAGTAAGCACCAGAGTGACAAGGAAAATAAAATAGACACACAAATAAAAAGCACACCAATGAAACTTGTATCACTTTGCTTTATGAAAATTCAGTAAATGCAACCACGCAGACAATTATGTCATAAGAAAAATATTTATAAATACATTCTTATTTAATGTGTAATAATAATAATAATAATAATAATAATAATAATAATAATAATAATAATATAAATAATAATAATAATAATAAGGTAAAATTGTCCCTGTGCTTAGCTAATTAAGCACTACGTCATGAAGGCGTATGAGACAGTGGATGTACAGATCCACATTTTCTTGACCTCGGAACTAGTTGGAGGTGAGTGGTCAGCTTCACTACCGGCCAACTTTACCCTCGAGGAAAGTACTCCCGGTACCCACTGGATAGGAGATTGGTTGGGCCCCAGAACCGGTCTGGACGCCGAAGAGAAGAGAAAATACTTGAACCTATCGGGACTCAAACTCCAACACCTCGGTTGTTCAGCCATAAATTTATACAGCAATGGCAATAGTAATAACTCAGTTAATTTTAGAGTACTTGCAATAGCATTGTTCTACTTTAGTGAAATACTAATATACATAATCAATGCAGGAAAATAGCAAAGATAAAAATGGAACCAGAATTATACAGAGGACATATGTCCTCCCAGGTACACAATACTTCTATTGAAAAGTTCAAGAAACTGACACATGCTATCAGTAGCTTTTCCACATGTGGGTGAAAGGCTGGATCTTCCAATGTTGCTTACACTGAAAACGGAAAAACCTGCAATTAATTTATTGGGTACGTGAAAGCTAAGATCATCCATGATGTTCTGATATTCTATTCTTCTTGTAAAGATATTAACGAGAAATACCCCAATAAAGATACACTCGTCTAGAATAAAACTTTATAAACTTTAAACACTCTGAAGTCAAGTCATATTCGTGAGAAGAAATGAACTGATCAAACAGAATGGAATATAGTTTG
The DNA here is from genome assembly GCF_002891405.2 of Cryptotermes secundus. Taxonomy (NCBI): domain Eukaryota; kingdom Metazoa; phylum Arthropoda; class Insecta; order Blattodea; family Kalotermitidae; genus Cryptotermes; species Cryptotermes secundus. The sequence continues at coordinate 606,752 of NW_019722422.1, read as the reverse complement.
GAATGTTTTAAACATTTTTACGAGTTTGTTAGAATCTAACAACATATAACTATTCCAGGTGACCAAGGCATACTCAAGCTTAGACATAATTAAAGCGATGTATGACGCCTTAAATTTATCCAAGTATTACAAATTATTAGTTATGAAAAGAATATGCCCTAAAATCTTTAGTGCCTGAGAAGGCACGTAATGAAAATATTGATGAAAATACAGTTTACTCTTAAGCATGAAGCCGAGATCTTTTACACGTTCGGTGCGAAAAAACAAAACACCACCGATATAAAGCAAAGGTATCCTTGCAACAGGCCATGGAGGCCCATAGGGTTGTGGGACGTCGAGGCTCCCACGGTTTCTAGATAATCGGCTCACAGATGGCGGTAAGGTTGTCAGCCTTATACGCCGGCCGTCCTTTACCCCCCAGAAAAATTCCTGGTACTCATTTCTGTTAGAGACTTAGTCGACTCCAGGACCATAGTGCTGCAGGAAGGATTATGTAAATTGAAAAATCGAATGACTTCATTGGGAATCGAACCCGCCAGCTTCCGGCTTAAAATGGATACTATTTTTCTTACTAGAAAAGTAACTAACACTAACACTGATGATGATGATGATGATGATGATGATGATGATGATAATAACTTTAACGTCTGGAACTCGACATACTCTAGGCCTCTGAAGGAAAACCATGAACGAAATTTTGCTTTCCTAATTGCCAATCCCCTCTTCCTTATTAAATAATCCTGACTGCATAATATTCGTTATGTTACTTCCTAGCATATTAATAATTTTAGAATATATTTAAGCTAGAGCGAATGGTCTTTCTGTACAAGAAAGCAACATGTCATGTACCTGACCAGAAGGTAAATTAATTTTCTGTGTCGCTCATATATTTGCACACTAATTCATTTGTTCCCATTTATTGCTTCTATTGTTACCTGCTTGGTTTGTACAACAATAGCACTCGCGTTCTGACTAAACAAAAGTGTTGATGGTCCAAAACTCCTGAGGTCTTTCAGATTATCACTTTCCTCACTTTGAGAACATTAAATTTTAAGATAGTTTGGAGATATTGAGAGAAAGGAAAGGGATCTAGCATTCTATGCGTCCTATGAAAATGCCAAACCCTGGCTACTAGAGCTCATGTAGACACTCCAGTGGCTACTCTACAGCTCTCCAAGCCTGCCTTCCTCGGGGATGGAAGATTTTTGCATGGCAAGTGCTACTCCTAATTTTCCAGAAGTTTTTGGTGAATTACTTTGTTTCATGTAAGTTTTCTTAGTAGGTTTCTTGACCGCCTCTGTGGTCTAGTGGTCAGAGTTCCTGCCTGCAGATCCAGAGGTCCGGATTCGATTCCCTGCCCTACAAGATTTTATGAGAAGTGGTGGGTCTGGAACGGGGTCTACTCAGCCTCGTGAGGATAATTGAGGAGCTATTTCAAGGAAATAACGGCTCCGGTCTAGAGAACCGAGATTAACGGCCGTGGGGATTCGTTGCGCGCGACATCCTCTATCCGCTAAAATTGGCTAAAATCGGTGTAGTTCGCTTGAGGACTACAGGCCAAGGAGTTTGTTTTCTGTTAGTATGTTCCTTACTGTCACGTGTATGTGTGACTATAGACTGGGTTTGAATTAGTGAATCGATTTATTGACCACCTATACACTCGCCACTTGTGACTACACTCTACAGATCACTGCCACGCACAGACTAGTGCCCTAAGTCTATTACAGTCTCCACTAGCCGTTTCCTGCCAACGAATTTTAACACAGGAACTATAACAGTCTCGCTGAATTACCACTCCAAATATCACACATGAGCTCTTCTCTTCACAGCCGGACTTTCAACTGTGCACTCTTGCAAGTAGAATCCTAACTCGTAGCCATTTCAAACAAACCTAGTTTTCTCTTCACCGCTAAATTTAAGCCTCTTATAATTTCTCTTTCTCCATTGGGCTTCGCCTTCTCCAATATCCAGAATACTATAAAATGATGATACGAAACACGATGCAAAAGTAAGAATTCTTGGATAAAACTTGGTGTTCTCTATCAGTAATGGAGAATCATAATTATGAAAACATATTCGCTGTTGGGGTTGGACCACCTAGAGGACACGTCAGTCACAGTAAACCCAAAGAAGCGAACCGCCTTGACAACAGTTATACCTCTCCAAAATTAGCTGCATATCAGTAAAACAAATCAACACATTTTGTCAGTGCTTCTCTTGTTCCCTTAGAAAGGATTTTAAACGTTAAACGTCAATCATCTTCATACCTTTACAAAATGGGTATGGGCCTACACACTTTTAGCTTGTCGATGCAAGTTGTTTGCAGTCTGTTTTCAAACAATGACCCCATGAATACAGTGTGAGGTATGTTTTCCCCCCCCCCCGGTTTCCATTTCAGACGCAGTCACAGCTGCAGCATAAAGTTGTGTTTGGATATACTCTTTTGAAAAGGGTAAGCGGTAGCATAGTTGGTTGAGGCACTATGCTACAAGCCGGAAGGTCACGGGATCGAATCTCGATGAGGTCACTGGATTTTTTCAATTGATCTAATCCTTCCAGCCGCGCTATGGCCCTGGGGTCGACATAGCCTCTAACAGAAATGAGTACCAGAAATATTCCTGGAGGGTAAAGGGCGGCCGGCGCGTAAGGCTGACCTCACCGCCATCTATGAGCCGACTGTCTAGAGAGACTGTAGGATCCTCGACGTCTCATAACCCTATGGACCTTCAAGGACTGTTACAGGGTTAGATTTATCTTTTTACACTATTTTGACAAAGGAGCCTGCATAACATCATATAAATACTTGCATAATACCATAATATTTTTGGAATGATTAACCAAAAGGTTGAGACAAACGGAGCATGTAGTGGGCATTAGAAAACTTAACCAATTTTGTCGGCGAATCTGATGTGATGAGATCATTTGGAAGACATAGGATTTCGAAGGAGGATAATATTCAAATGGAGCTTAACCCTCCAAAGCATAGTATTCAGTCAGAGTCAGAGTTACTTTACGACTGGGGGTTCGCCGCAAATTAGCTCCTCTTGGCTTCAAGTTCCTTGAGGCTCACAACCAGAGATTTTTGTTTTGCAACTGAACGCTTATGGTCATAATTCTTGTGTAAGATCCCTTCTGACGAGAAGATGAGTTCGGTTTGACTCTTATAAATATGCTTCGCCTTTGTCAAGTGAACGTTTCGCACATGTAGCGTGTTATTACAATTCTTTCTTTTTCACTATATACAAGTCCTTTGTCAGTCCAGGATTTGCAAAGCAGATCATGTCAAGGTAAAATAGCTATCCCTGTAACAGGCCGTGGAGGCCCACAGGGGGCCTGTGAGTAGTCGAGGCTCCCGTATTTCCTACAATATTGATGCACAGATGGCAATGAAATTGTCAGCCTAATGCACCGGCCGCCATTTACCTCCCGGAAGATCCCTGGTACTCATTTCTCTTATAGACTGAGTTGACCACAGGGTCATAATGCTGCTGGAAGAATTAGGTCTATTGAAAAATCCAATTATCTTATTTTTAATCCAACACGCGACTTTCCGACTTGTAGTATAGTGCCTCAACCAATTATGTTATCGCGTGCCCCACAGATTATGTCTGCCTTATTTAACGTATGCTACAACGGCAGCTTGGTCACTTGAAATTTGTCTGAACCGTCTGTTACATATGACTAATCGTATTCATATGGAAGGTCGAAAGCCGCGTGCCCGTCGCGGACCAGTGTGCACCTTGGAAACTGTTGCAGGCGCTGCAATTTGAAGGGGTTGGTGTCTGCCGCAGACTCCCAGGGGGGCAAGCATGTGTCCTTACTGGTCTGATCAGTGTACTTATGGGCTAACGGCCATACCATATTGAAAACATTAAGCGTTGTTGCTACTTGGATGGGTTACCTCTTTGGAACACCACGTGTTGCTGCGGGCTGGAAAACCAAGGGTTCGGAGTTCGAACCCCGAAGGGGGCAAGAATTTTAATTTCTCCAGCAGTAATAAATTGTAATGATGGTTTTAAGGGTCAAATAACTCTTATTACGAGTCCAAGCCCTTTGTCTAGTCACTAAACCCGTGAAAATGTTAAAAGGCTCCACATTTACAGTACAGAGGGTATAATAAGCAGTGATAAATTCTTGCTATTAGGTAGAAGCTGAATTTCTAAACTTTTTTAAATTTATGCTGGGGTAGCGCAGTCGGTACAGCGACTGCCTACGGGCTGGACGACCGAGGTATCGGAGTTTGAGCCCCGATAGGGTCAAAATTTTCTCTTCTCCATATTGTCCAGACCGACTTTGGGGCCAACCCTGCTTCCTATCTAATGGGTACCGGGGACCCTTTCCCTGGGGTTAAAGCGGCCGGGGCGTGAAGTTGACCATCACCTCCAGCTAGTTTCGAAGTCAAAAAAATATAGATCTAATCATTCACTCCCGCATACGTCTTCATGGCGTAGTGCTTAATTAGTTAAACACAAGGACAACTTTACCTTACTGTTAAGAATGGTTTAACCATACAGAGTGTCAGATTCAGATGGGGGAGGGCTGGTATCAGTGGCGGGATATTGCGATAAAGGTATTGAACTTTCAGGTTTCATAAAAGAGAACGAATTTCTTGACTTGATGTTTCAGAATTCTATTAGCTGTTAAAGACAATGCTCCTCCATGGAATTTCTTGGTTCCCTTGAAGGAAGAGTAGACACGTAGCCTTACAAATATTAGCCTGGGAGTGAGAATGGTTGCAGGCTGCAAATGGGACACCCACTTGGTATTTCCAAATCTCCTAACAGTGTTTTGAAATGTTTTCATCTAAAATGCAATGTGATCAGTCTAAGCAGAGAGATATGCCACTAACGCAACTGTTCTTGGGGGCACTGAACAACATATCTGACCCCAGGCAACTCATTGTAGGTACCGAGGTTTTATACCGAAGAGTGTAAATCAGCCGGCGCGTGAAACTCACCACTTACCTCTACCTAAACATAGAGATTTAGAATGTCTGGAGTTGTACCTCCGCCCACGATGCCTTCATTGCCTGCTGCTTAAACTCAGAAAGAGTGAGAGAAATTGCAACCAGAAAACTTATACACTGCGTGGGGAACTCACACATATGTTTGAGAAACGTAGGATTGGAAAGAGAGAATTAATTTAAGCATCCCATAGACCGATCGAAATGGTGCCATATTGTCTTTAGAATTAGTTGTTTATTTGCTGATTGTGGTTAAGGATAATTCCTGTCTTTGCCTAGAATTTGCTGAGCGTATTTTTTTCAGAGTTTTGTATAATTAAAATGGTTCTTATCTGTTTCTTAAAACAACATGAGACGTGTAGTGTGTTAAAGTTGATCGTCGTAGTTTCTAACGAATATACTACCGTTATCCTTGTATGGAATTAATAAGCATTAGCGTAGCAAAAATAGAAAATTATTCCCAGATATTTCCTGTTATTCTTAATCATCCTAATGTCCATAAGTTGATGCTACCGTGACATGACACCTTAAAGCGGGAATAGTTTAACCAGAGGAGAAGTCCATTTCTAGGCAACTTCTCAGTAAACACTTTTCCGAGACAACTCCCAACAGTGGAACTATTGTTGAGAGACAGTGTTTTCTGGGGGTCCGCCCCAAATCTATGCAACGAGAATGTCATGCCAGCTAGAATTAGAATTGAGTCCAGTTGCTAGAATATTTGACAAGAAATCGCAAGAAAAGAATTGGCTGTGCACAGAAAATTTCATAGTTGTCGTAGTGACGGCGAGAATGTTATAAATCCATTACCAGGATACGACTAGTGAAGGGTGAAAAGTCAGCGTGTCCTAATGATTTGTAAAGTGTGTAGATCAGCGGTAGCGCTGTGTTTCTTGTACTTACGACCTGAGTGTGTAAGGTGTCAATAAATTTAATCATCCAGTCTATAAACCGTCTAACAGCCACACACCTAAAACCGTGAAAATATTTAATGTTTTCGGCCTGTGTAGCACCTTCAGATTACCTACAAAATTAATCTTATAACTTATAGATGATCATAATATGCATAATATTTTGGCTCGAATTCAAATAAGTCCCTTCTTTTCGTGTATGTTTCATTTCTTGTGTGGGCCCTAGAACTGTTTAGTGTTGACGTAGTAGCGGCCACTTCTGGCCTACTGTACCAGCTCCAGATGATAGGTGAGGGTGACTGTGGAGCAATTGGTGGAATGAAGATTGGCAGGGGAAACCGACGCACTCGGAGAAAACCTGCCTCAGTGCCACTTTGTCCACCACAAATCTCACTTGACCAGACCCCGGGACGGAACCCGGGCCGCCGCGGTGGGAAACCAGCGACTAACCACTTGAGTTATAACGCGGCCACTATTGTACGTTACTGTACTTTTCATTAAGATAGCAACAACAAAATATTTAAGGGCCTGTCCAAATACATATTCATAGTATCTGAGAGTTAACAGAATGTACCAAAGAGAGTGAAACTAGATTCGAAACCTAGAATATCTGAAAACAAATAAGAAAAAGCAATCACACGGTTATATAATTTTAAGTACGTTTTATTAACTTTTAATCTATTTAGCAGTTTATACAAATCGTTGCCGCCGACAAAATTAAATTGTGGTTTGTGTGTGTTTTCATGCTTTTCTTAGGATTGTTTAGGGCCTTTGTTTTTGTTTATAAACGAAATCTCACGACGGCCTAAATTCTGATTCATTGCAGACAGAACAGAGAGTACAATGTTGAAGTGTATAGATAAAACGAAACATCCTTTTTGTCCGTAAAAATCTAATTTTCTTGGTCATACTCGCTTTCTGTTTGTGAAAACAGTCCGGCAACCTGAACAGTAAGACAATCAACTTCAACCCTCGGGCACTTTGTGAGGTTCAACTCCCTTTTCTTCCCTCAGAATTGATTCGTCAATGTATACTCTGTTCGTCGGAGTCGCCCATTCCAATTTTACATTCTTCGATAGAATAACAAAAGCCAAAGCATATATTTTCTAAATGACCTCCCATGATGCAACTCCCGCTGGTAGCCCGCCATCCACACAATAACGTGACTAAACAAAATATTGATGATAGCGAGAGGATGAAATCTCAATTTCTTTCTCTCCTTTATTGTCGTCTTTCTTTCTCCTACTCCGAAAGATGTACAGGGTGTTCGAAAAAATGTAACTACAAGACTACTTCGTTCCGAAAAGGTGAACGCAGATGGGTAACACAAAAACATGGCGCTATTATTTTTTCCCCCTTGGCACTACAACCCCAGTGGGCCTAGGCCTACCTCCATGAACTTCTCTGTTCACTTCGGTTTTTCTAGATCTTACTCATTCGGTAGGACTTCTTGGGCGGGTGATCAGCTCGTCACAAGGCCTCTACATGTACACAAACACAGAAAAACGCACATAAACATTCATGCCCTGTGTGGGATTCAAACTCATGATCCCGGTTTCCAAGCGAGCGAAGATAGTACATGCCTTAGACCGCTTGGCTACCGTGACCGGCGGCGCTATTTTTACTGGAAAGTATATCATGTATTCTGAAGATATAAGTTCAGTTATACTGCATAAAGGCTGACTCGGTTAAAGATATTGCCGTTATATTGAGAAGAACTTAAGATTGTCTTTTTTTCTTCAATAGTTCTACCAGCAGCCCATTCAGGGTCCTGGTCTCTTGTTCAGTTCCGTAATCATTTCTCACAGACAGTAGGACTCTTTGGATGAGTGATCAGCCCGTCTCAAGGCTGCTAAGAAAGGATAACACGAACACAGAACAAACGCATACACACACCAAACATCCATGCATTGTGTGGGATTTGAACCTATGAAGCCAGTGTCAGAGCGAGTGATGACAGTATATGCCTTAGACCTCGCGGCTACCGTGAAACAAAACAAACAAAAAGCGAATTCTGTGGCTTGAGTCCGTAGGCAAACTATACCCACCGAGCGACCGCCGCTTGTTGGCGAAGTTAGTGCCAACTTTATTGGATAGAAAGTGTCATGCGTTTAGCACAAAGGTTTCCTACGGCCGTTAATTTTCGGTTTTCTAGACCGGAGCCACTATTTCCTTGAAATAGCTCCTCAGTTATCCTCACGAGGCTGAGTGGATCCTGTGTTAAAAACATATTTTAATTAGGAACACACAATTCTTAACGCGCTGTCCCGTGTTAGTGACTAGACACAAGCCGCGCCACAGCTCAAGCGGTTAGTCGCTGTCTTCCCACCGCGGCGGCCCGGGTTCGATCCCGGGTCTGGTCAAATGGAATTTGTAGTGGACAAAGTGTTGCCGGGGCAGGTTTTCGCCGAGTACTTCTGTTTCCCCTGCCCCTTCATTCCACCAATTTCTCCATCATCATAATCACCCGAGCAGGTATAATAGACCAATCAGTGGCCGATGTGCCGCGAGGACCCAACTGGACTTTACCCCCAACTATGCGAATTAATGACTAGATACGGGGTTTGGATTGATAACTGCATTTACTGAAACCTTAAAACTCCTAACTACAAATAATTCTAGTACCCTTGCTAAGCGACTTACTATGCAGTTCATTATAGCACGCACTAGACCTTAAATTTTCACCAGGCTTTTCCTGATAACTTATCCCAACAGTGTTGTCTGTTTCCGTGCTTACGCCTTTGCCAACTGACTATCATCCCGCAACTGGTGCTCCACTGGTCACTTGCTGATTATGACTAAATCTGACGTAGCCGGATGCACGCAACAAGCAGATGTCACACAGAATCAAGAGAATGGAGGCTTTCGCAACATAGGACAAGGAGAAGCTAAACGTAGAAAGTACAAGAGGCTTATATACTTGGCGGAGATAAAGTTTACGACCGTTCACATGCTGCCGTTGAAGCATAAGATACGTAACATAGACATGATCTGATTCTCAAAGCCTGACTGAGAGAGGGTTGGTATATAGTGCAAAATGAATAATTTTCAATAACATGCTGCATGTGTGATACGTACACCTGACAAAGGTCAATCCTATTCCTAAAGTACAAACCCCTCATACCGTCATAGAGGTTGTTACGTAAGGACTAAGATCGCAAGGGTTCACTAAAAACTCTGCTTTTGCCTCTCAAGAAGCTTGACGCCAAGACAACCTGATTGGTGATAAACCGCCAGGCGTAAAGTAACTCTGATTCTCTGGATAAATCCGAATCAGGGTGAGAGTTACTTTACGTCTGGCGCTTTACTGCCAATCAGTCCGTCTTGACGTCAAACCCCTTGAGACCCACGACCAGTATTTTTTTTCCGAATGAACACTTGCGGTTATAGTCCTTATGTAACATGCTATCTGACGAGAGGATGGGTCTACAGTCTGCAATTTCTGCTGGTCCTCACCAACACAGTCATTCTCAGGTCAGAGTCCCGCAGGAATCATTAAAATATTTTACTGTCTCAGGTTCGAGACTCCCCTAACCTGGAGGGCCAGATCCCCGCATTTATATACCTCAGGAACAGGGTGGTCCCACGCACTGTGTTCCCTTTTCTCCGCCTCCTATTACTCACAGAGCTGCGGTGGAGGTATTCGAATCAGCCTCCATATGGACCGCATAGGAAACATTGTTTCCAACTGCTACTCTATTGTTGCGCACTGATTCGTCGCAGAGATAGCATATTTTTGTTTCCGTGGAAAAGTATTTAACGGCCGTTGCCCAGCAATGGACGACTTTTCTTGTTAAGTTCAGGCTTTCAGCCTCCTCTTGTCACAGTATTTTGATAGTCAGTATCTTAAATTGAATCACCGGAGAGAATATATTGGTTACAGATAAGTTTGAAAATCACAACATGATGTTATCAGTTTACAATTGTACTCACAATTGGACAACGATAACACTAATTTACAAAGAAGAACAGAAAAAGAAAACAAGAAGCGAATAGAGCAGGTAGCTACAGCTGTAATTCTAGATTTGTGTTGGCGGGATAGAGACACGATCCCTTCCTTCCAGAGCCTTTATAATTCATTATTCACTGATAACCCTGTCATTCGACGCTATATAGCATGATGTACTGACAGAGTAGTGAAATAAACCACAAAAACCAGGAACAAGAGGCCCAAAAAATTATTTTCAAAACCGTAGAATATTAGAAGAAATATGTTCTGAAAAATAAGAAGAAAAAAAAGGAATAAAGAGATAAAGCATAATTACTTATTACCCTAAAGTTCTCTCATGGCTAATTTGTTAAGTTCTAGGCAGAACCACTAGGCTTTATTTTACGTTGACTTACCCCATTAAATTCAAACCTTGCCGTACAGTCACTATTACCGGTATAGCCTTCATCACTTCCTACACCAGGAAAATGAAGAGGCACTGTATTGTAAATATTTCATTAAAAGCCTACATTATGGGTCTACTTAGCGATAAAGGAAGGTAGGAGTAACTCAAGTTTCCTAGCCACAGTTGCTGGAGAGAGAGCTAACTAAAGCATGCTCTCACACGCAGTCTCATAATATATACTTAAACCCACATACGTAAGTAAACATATGCATACACGCGTACATAATGAGGTATATAGACATATGATTTTGTGTATAGGCCCCTATATACACATCTGTATATCCACACATATATGCATACAAGCAAATATACATTTACGTATATTATCTATATATAGCTCTAGAGCCCTTGTGGACTTTCGCAGCATTTGCAGTTTCTTATTTTATGCACAGTCGCTATGGCTCCTTGAACGGGGGATCAGCTTTACGCAAGACCGCTATCTAGACACAGAATAACACAAACACAGAATAAACGTAACACAGACATCCATGTCTCAAGTAGGATTCGAACCAAAGATCCCAGTGTTCGATCTCGCGAAGACAATTAANTTATATTTTTTCTTCTACCCTGAAGATGGAGGCGATACGTTCCTCCGAAACGTCGGTTAACACCACATATACACGGTGCCAAATCCCAGAAGACTGCTTTCTTCAATTAATGCCTTAGATCGCGCGGCCACTGTGATCGGCTTCACTTATACGTATTATGTACATATGTAAATATATATATATATATAGTGAACACACAACTACCTGTGCGATTTTGTATTATCGTCTTTTGGATACGCCTTCCCTCCTATTATTTATGGCTAATTAAAAATTGCCTGTGACGGAAGAGCTAGAAATTCTTCGGAAGGCAAGGAAAAGACGTGAGACAGTGACAAGCATTTTGCCTACTCACCCCCCTCATCACTGCTTTATAAAAGTAAAACTTATCTCTTACATTTGTAATATATAATTCTCTTCCTTTGCGCAGGTGTAAAATTTGGTCTCGTACATAAAGGTACAAAAAATTAGAACGTATAAGAAGGAGTTTCTGAGGAGAATGTTTGGTCTCCAGGGACGGGAATGAACAGGAGGCTGTAGAATTTCCGTCGCTGAAGTCCAAACATTCTCCTCAGAAAGTCTACCTTATTTGTTCTCATTTGTTTATCCCCTTATTTGCGAGACCAATTTTTACACCTGCGTAAAATAAGAGAGTTTTATGTTTATATAATTCATATTTAATTCATAATATTCACGTTTTGAATTTAGATAGGAGACAGAAAGACAAAATGTCCCTTTAACTGACCTTATTTTAAAATAACGAAAGATCTAGCAGCTCTTTTGAAATAATAACATTCTTCCCACGGCGGAAAAAGGAAATGTTAGAATTCTAAATGCCTCTATTGGGGGGTACGCGGTAGCGTTGTTGCTTGAGGGGTTATGCTACAAGCCGAAAGGTTGCGGGTTCAAGTCCCGATGAGGTCATTGGATTTTTCTCAATTGACCTAATCCTTCCAGCCATGGGGTCGAATCAGGCTCTAACAGAACTAATATTACTTAAATAATTTTCCTGGGGTTAAAGCGCGGCCGGCCGGTCACTGTAGCCGAGTGGTCTAAGGCATGTACTGTCTTCGCTCGCTTGGAAACCGGGATCGTGGGTTCGAATCCCACTCAGGGCATGGATGTTTGTTTGTGTGTGCGTTTTTCTCTGTTTGTGTACAGGTAGAGGCCTTGCGACGAGCTGATCACCCGCCCAAGGAGTCCTACAGAATGTGTAAGATCTAGAAAAACCTAAGTGAACGGAGAAGTTCATGGAGGTAGGCCTAGGCCCACTGGGGCTGTAGTGCCAAGGAAAAAAAAAAGCGCGGCCGGCCCGTAAAGCTGACAACATTACAGCCATCTTAGAGCAGATTGTCTAGATAATGTGGGAACCTCAATGTCTCACAACCCTATGGGCCTTCACGGCCTGTTACAAGGAGAGCTTTACTTTTTTACACGTACTTTTAAATGACTATATTGATAGTTAGGAGAAGCAACAATTTAAGCTTATTTTTTTTTAACTATAAGAGCTAGAAAAATGTAGGTCTGGAGTGCTCTGAAGCAAATGGGAGAATTTTGTGAGCGCCATATTATCATGTAGCTGCAACTTAGAAACGAAGATGTAGTAACATAAAACAGGGGAAGGAGTAGCAATTTTGTGAACACCGTGCAGACACGTAGTTGTACCATGGATATCGTGTGACCAATCGGATTGGGAATTCTGACATGCGCACAACAGAGGACGTGTCTGTAATGGCTTAGCATGAAGGAGCGCTACATCCACAGTTCTTAGCAAATAAAATCGCATCAATTGGATTAGATGGAGCTGAAGGCAAGACAAATTCAGAAACTCCTGAACCTCGTGAAAGGGGAAGGTGGAAATAAGAAAGAAGAAAATAATTGTTCCTTTGCCAGACAAGATACTCCCCGCCTTTCTAGTAACACGAAGTTTCATTACCGTGTACACAAGGACCCTTAACCAGACCTTATTTTGATGCAAATTAATCTAATCCGTCCTCTTAATGTACTTCGTTAAAATATCTTTTAATACATTAGCCTTCCATTTATACTTATATCTTTCAAGTTTTCTCTTCCCTTCCGGATTTCCCACTAAAATTTTATGTGTATTTCTTATCTTTTCCACGAGTTAAATGCTACATCTAGCAGTCCAATATATTTTTAAAAAATGTATATTATGAAACTGTTCATTGTGCAGTCTTCTTCCTCCTAGATTTATTGTTTTCCCTCTCAGCTATAATTATTCCCCTGCGGTTGTCATCGGATTCACATGAAACACTTTGGAGAAAAAAGAGCCTTTTTGCACAATAACTGCCGGTTTTTATTAATTATATACTAGCACATTGGTGTCTGCCACTCACAGAGGCCGAGCGGTCTAAGGCATAAACCGTCTTAGCTCAGTTGAACACTGGGATCGTGGGTTCGAATCCCATTCAAGGCATGGATGTGTGTGTTGTTCTGTGTGTAAATAGCGGCCTTGCGACGGGCTGATCCCCCGTCCAAATTATCATGCCGTCTGTGTATAGATCAAAAAACGGAAAAAGCGGCCAAGGTCCACAACGGCTATAGAGCCATAGAGAGATTTTAATGTTTTTGGCACTGATAACCGATCATAACTTACCGAGATAACCTTGTACTTCATCTGGTAATCTTGTGATATCTTAATGAATATGAAGCAGATAATACCATATTTTGCAGCATGAACAGAAAGCAATATTTCCCAGACCTTTACATATTAATATAATATGTTATTACGGTGTTACAAATGTGCATTATACCCTAGACAGGACAACCAATATCTGCCAGTACTTACGAGAGGACTGTAAATTGACCCGCAAGCAGATGGAGTACGTTTTACACTAAACTTATGCTGGATATTAGAGAATGGAGTTTTGTTTATGAAATGAGTTATTTTCAGCATGGAAGAAACGTGACTTGAAGCGCGGAAACTTTGTCATTAATAACACAAGCCTAGATGTGCATGTGAATTCCAAAAGCACGTTGACACTACAAGATGTAGGGACGTATGAGAAATGTTTGATTAAACATAAAGACTCTATACACAGCTATCATTATTTAAGTTAAAAGTATAAGATATCAGATTGCTAATCGTGAGACGTGGATATCCAGCAAAATAATTACTTTATCGTGACATAACGGATATCATTCTAATTTATTTGCTTGCTCGCCATAATCCTGTTGAGTGAAAAGCACGTTCTTACAACTCTTGTCAGGTTAAATCTTTCCGTGGTTTGTTGAGTATAAAACATGCCTGCCTACAATTTTACCTTTCTCATTACTTTCGGGTTTAAAGTAAAGAGTAATAGTCTATATAACAGATGATAATAATGTTAATAAAATCAAATAAAAATTAATGAACCTCATCTCCATTTTTGAGCCGATTGTCTAGAAAATGTGGGAGCCTCGAAATCTCACAGGCTTGTTACAGTGATAGGTTTACTTTTTAAATTTTACTTACACATGTAGTAGCTCTTAACGGAAATTTAATAGTCTCTACGATAGGTAAGGTTGTTATTTGTCGGAGTTCCACCGCTTTGGCCTGGGTTCAATCCCAGATCTTTTTCAAGTGGGAATTGTAGTGGACAAAGTGGCGCTTGAGCGAGTTTTCTTCTGGTGTTTCGGGTTCTTCTGCAAATCTCATTCCTCCAACTGCCCTACATTCATCAATCATCTAATCATCGGAGCTGTATAGTCAATAAAAGCTTCCTTAAATACAATCCTAAGAATTGTTAACTTAATAATAATGATTAAAACATATAAAGAACATAAAACCTAGAACACTATTGTCTGCCGAGACACCTCTGCAAGTCAGGTTAGTAGCTCTGAAAACCACAAAATGATTTTCATTTTTAGGAACTATAAGAAGGGACCCAACGTCAAGTAGGATCCATTCTTCCTTAATCTCCCGGAACAATTCTCAGTTCAAATATGTGCTGAACTCTATTATTGTTAATGTTTCTCAGTCAAGCACTCTACACAACGTTCATACAGATACTCACAAATGTACTGATAATTCCGGTTAGAACTTCATTCCCTTCTTTGACAAAATATATCCAAATTGTCCTTTAAACTTCCTTTCACTTAATCCCCATTGTTCACACCTTACAAAAATTCTCTAGCTTATTACATTCCTTTAGTCCTTTTCAGATCTTTCTATCTTTTCTTCTCCCCCAAATGGTAACTTATTTGTCCCTGCAACAAATGTGTTTTGACTGTATTCCTTATTTCGGTCGTTGTCGCAAACCCAGAAGACAAAAAATTCAATGGCTTGCAGAAACTCCAGCGGGACACTTCGTTCAGTGTTCCCGAACAAAAGATGTAATTTACAGTTTATTTGGCCTTAGCATCTGAGGAGGAATACACATGTAGAAGGAAGGAAAGAAACAATATTTTGTGAGTTGAAGAAAGTTTAAAACTTTCTGTGATAAAAATGAATATGCAAGATTCAAGCTTGAAAGTTCCTTAAATTGCCAGGACATTTCAAGATTTCGCTCAAAGGATTTAATTGTATTTGAGAATCACTCGATATTTCGCTTAGTGGGGGGGGGGTGAGTCCAATTGGGTCCACTCGGCACGGCGGTCACTGATTGGCCTATTGTAGCCTGCCAGGGTGATTGTGATGATGGAGAATTTGGTGGAATGAAGATTGGCAGAGGAAACCAAAGGGCTCGGAAAAAACCCGCCCCAGCTCCACTTTGTCCACCACAAATCCCACTTCATCAGACCCGGGATTGAACCCGGGCAGCCGAGGTGGAAAGCCAACGACTAACCGCTTGAGCTATGGCGAGGCCTTACACTCGATAAATTTCTTTATAGAATAATTTTTGTTTAGAATTTGAGAAAATTGAGCTTTATAAGCTGTTCCAATAGTTTCACTCGTCTTCTTTAACCACTACTAAACCTAGACACATAAAGCCTTCAGCATATACGGCTAATTTGTTCCAAAGGCTTCGGCGTAAGTTCAAAACTGTGTAAGTCCAAAAATGCATATGCACATTGCGTTCCTTGACATATGCTTCTGTTTCAGTGGAGAGTAAAAAGTAAAGCTATCCACGTAACAGGCCGTGGAGGCCAGTAGGCTTTTGAGACGTCGAGGCTCCCACACTTCCTAGACAATCGGCTTACAGATGGAGGTTAGTTTTTCTGCCTTACGTGCCGGCCTCCCTTTACCTCCACTAAGATTTTTGGTACTCACTTCTGTTAGACACTGAGACGACCCCGGAGTCAGTAGTGTAGCTGGATTAGGTAAATTAAAAAATCCAATGACCTCATCCGTAATCGCACCCGCGACCTTCCGGGTTGTAACATTGTGCCTCAACCAACTACATTAACGCGTGTTTCAATGGAAAGTGAAACTAAAATTTTGTGCAATAGAAATATATTGTAAGATACGAATTATAATGTATTATAATATACACAGCCTGTATATTCGGTACCAGCGACCACAGAAATGGAAGCATCTGAACTGGATCTACGGTTTCTCGAAACCCGAACCCATTTAAGTCGGAGGGTTAGTGTGTGCCTCATTTTCACCGAAGAAAGTAAGAGCGTTTAGGCTGCTTGTAAGGATTTAGACAATAACTTCATACATTTTTGTTGAATATATTGTCACGTGTATGTAGGGTGTGTGTGACTATAGACGGGGTATGGATTGGATATTTGATTTATTGCCCACATGTGTACACCACTCGGAACTACACTTCACTGACACACACAGACTAGTGTCCTCAGTCTATTACAGTCTCCACTAGTCGTTTCCTTGCAAACATTTTACACGGACTGAATAGAAAACACTGTTTCCAAATATACCCCTATTGTTGTAGGCGTGTTTACCAATTCGGTGCTTAGAAACGGATTTCATAATATCGTTCTATTGTTGCGTGTTTGTAAGTGCCGGGACCTAATTAGCAACGGCCGCTGTTTACAAAATCAATATTTAGCAACGGGTCTGTACTCCACAGCATAATCATTCTTACAAATAATACGTGTTTGGACATTACCCATCGTCCTGCATTTATCTCAAAATACCACCCTGTTTACTTTCCAAACAGGACAGTGCTTTTAGATAAAGACAGGACGATGGACAATGTCCAGAAACAAAATATTTGTACTGACGTAATATCGTCACATACTTTCAGATATTATAATCATTCGTCTTAATATATGTGTTCCTTCAACAAAGAACGCAAGCTGAACAACTGGGGAACTGTATCGTCGATCAATACACGAGTTTTTCCATCTCTAAAATTACACGATATTTTTGGTATTTGATGCCTTCAGTAAATATTGTCGTAGGAATTCTATTTGGATATGTATCAATTAGGGTAGACTCAGCCTCTAACAGAAATGAGTAGGAATTTTCCTGGGGTTGAAGAATGTCCGGCGTGTAAGGCTGACAAATTTACCTCCATCTGTGAACCGATTTTCTAGAAAATGTGGGAGCCTCGACGTCTCACAACCCTTTGGGCCTTCACGTCCTGTTATAGAGATAGCTTTACTTTTATGAATCTATGAAATATAATCGTCTTGTCAGGTGAGCTCAAATGAAACTTTATATGTTTTATTATGAACCGCTCATCATACTAAGATGTTTTAAATTACAAATAGAGTTTATTAATAATAATGACTTCTTCGTGAAACAGTTTGAATAATTAGTGAAGTAAAATTTATGACTCTCGCAAGGCACTGGCACTCAATACAGAAATAAAAAATATGCTTTATTTATTTACATTACTTGCACGAAATAAAGATAAATAATTCTTTTCATTGTTCGCCTGCTATCACCTAAAGATATTTTAGATAAACTCTTTTCACTCTGCAATTTCTATGAGGGGGGGGGGGGTGAATTGCCCAGGTTAATTGATATTTCTGCTGCTTGTTAAGTTTGGAATCTTTCAGACCCAAATGAATATTCATCAGACCAATCAGCTCTTTGACTGGCATTTCATTTCATCCCTTTCTTGTGCTGAAGAGAGAACCGCTGGGTCCCATATTTCGACCGAATCCTGAAGATCTATTTATGCGCTTCCTACTACAACACGGTAAGGCACTGCAAGCGTCACTTTGTCTCAGATACAGAATTTCGCCTTTCTTTATGCACGTCAATTCTACCTTACCTTAAGCACGTCAGTTCTATTTTGCTTTCTGAACGTCAGTTCCATCTTCTTTTATGCACGTCATTTCAAATTTACCTTACTCAAGTCAGTTCCACCATCTTTATCAACGTCAGTTCCATCTTGATTTCTGCTCGTCAGGTCCACCTTGCTTTATGTAATTCAGTTTCATCCTGCTTTCTGCTCGTTAGTTCTGCCTTACCTTAGGCATGTCAGTTCCATCTTGCTTCATGCACGTCAACTCTACTTTACCTTACGTACGTCAGCTCCAGCTTGCTTTATGCACGTCAGTTCCACCTTGTTTTATCCACGTCAGTTCTACTTTACCTTACGTACGTCAGCTCCACCTTGCTTTACGCAAGTCAGTTCCACCTTGCTTTATGTACAGCAGTTCTATCCTACCTCATGCGTGGCGATCTCTTCTTACACCTCTTATTACGCCAATAAATTTACACAGTTGACTGAACCGTTGTGACATGTATCTGTCTTCTTGGAAGGAAGCCTACCAGGCCTGGAATGGGAATAGACGCGAGTAGACGCCATTTTCTGTAAGCCTATTGTTTTGACATTCAACTGAAGTCGAACAAGCATCCATTAGAGCATAGTGCGCCATTCGACTTAATGCACGCGAGAAATAAAAATCTCCATTCGCTGAGTTATTAGACTTTATTCAATGGGCTACAAAAATGCATGTTATTCGCGTGTTTTCATATCTTTAACTTAAAATTGAATTATTTTAAGAAAATGGTGATTAAATAATTCTCAGGGAAAGAGTTAAGGAGCTATTCCCAGTATCTAAAGCCGCTCCCATTGCAAAGACGTGTCGAAGGAACCCTCTACATCTAAAAGAAGAAAATGAATACAAATATAATTCTCTTTAGGAGTCGGGGTGGCGTAGTCGATATAGAGACTGGCTATGGCCTGGACGATCGAGGAGCCGGAGTTCGAGTTCCGGTAGGGGCAAGAATTTTCTCTTCTGCAAATCGTCCATACCGGCTCTGGGGTCCACCCAACCTCCTATCCAAAGAGTGCATTGAGCTCCTTCCCCGGAGGTAAAGTGGCCGATGCGTGAAGCTGACCACTCACCTCCAGCTAGTCCGAGGTCAATAAAATATGGATCTATACTTTCACTCCCCCATACGCCTTCATGACGTAGTGCTAAATTTATTGAGGACAGGGACAAATTTACCTTGCCTTTCATATAATTCTCTTTACAATTTGTTCACTATTCTTCAGTCTTTTCAACTGAAGCTTTTCAACCACTAATTGCAACATTATTCCAATTATATGTGAAATATATTTTAGTAATTATTGTAAACCTGACTATCTCCATGTGAATGTGTTTTACATTTTTCCTGATATTCCACAGCAATGGAACTTATGAAATGTTGCCTTGGTAAAGAAGCTGTTATGTGGTTACATTTTATGATGACGAATATTCCAGAAACATTCCCACCGTCTGTCAGGTATAATTTTCTGGAAGAAAGACTGCTTTAAACCATTCAGAGTTAAGGTTCCTGAGAATGCGTATGCTCAAAATAAATTCGAAACTCTGTTTCTGAGAAGTTTCGTGTGATCAAGAAATGTGAGGACGGACTTAAATATGAATAAAATAAAAACTACAGAAATTATCAGTAGCAGCCCACTGTACCCATTGGAAAGGAGGCTAGTTGGACCCCAAAACCAGTCTGGACAACGTGGGGAAGAGAAAAATATTTCCTTCTACCGGAACTCAGACTCCTATTTCTTGCTCATCCAGACTGTGGCCAGCTGTCCCGGCTTCTTACCCAGACTGTACAGCATTGAATAATTAGATGATAACAGATAATGAACCGGGTGGATGTCGAAGGAAACTCACGTCCCTGAATCTATAGTGTTATCCTCGCATTAGACTGGAGGGGATAATTGAGGAACTATTTCAAGAAAATAGTGGCTTCGGTCTAGAAAACCGAAATTAAGCCGTGGGGATCCGTTGCGCTGAACACATGACACACTCTATCTGCTAAAGTTGCCACTAACTTCGCCGACAAGCGGTGGTCGCTCGATCGGTATAGCTCCCTTGCGGGCTACAGGCCACGGAGTTTGATTTTGTTTTTAGACTGGAGGGAATGGGGGAAACGACGCAGAACCTCAGTCAGTGTAGTCAGTGTCCGAGATAGGATTCGAACCGGTAATAATCCGAATAAGCATCGGAAGTTTTGAGCCACATTTTTCGTAAAGTTAAGGAGCGTTAGAGGAATGGTCACCCCTGAAATATATTGTATCACGCTCCGCTAAGTAGCCGGTATTCTGGGTGCCATAATGACACGACAACCCGAAGAAGAAGAGCTTGTTGAGAGAGGATTATGGTAATATACTTCATTCAAAACGATAGAGTTATAGAAGAGGGGCGGTAGGAGGTAGAGAAGAAGATAAGCGAAACGAAAAGAGAGACATGAACATGAAAGAGATACAGGAGGCGTACAATAAGGAGACGAGGACTGGAAANGGTCTTCATGTCTTGTTGCTTAAATAATTAAGCACAGAAACAACTTTATGTTTTATAAAATATATTCCGTATTGGTGAAGGCATATACTTATAAACCTTATATTGCTAGAGGCAGGCAGTGCCCAGATGAGGGGATACAAACTGATGTCCACAGAGCTAACAACATGGCTACACCAGACTTTCCTCAACAATAAATTCTCGAAGAAAGCAGTCTTCTGGGATTTGGCACCGTGTATATGTGGTGTTAACCGACGTTTCGGAGGAACGTATCGCCTCCATCTTCAGGGTAGAAGAAAAAATATAAGAAATCTGCAAGCGGAAAGATTTCTTATATTTTTTCTTCTACCCTGAAGATGGAGGCGATACGTTCCTCCGAAACGTCGGTTAACACCACATATACACGGTGCCAAATCCCAGAAAACTGCTTTCTTCGAGAATTTATTGTTGAGGAAAGTCTGGTGTAGCCATGTTGTTAGCTCTGTGGACATCAGTTTGTATCCCCTCATCTGGGCACTGCCTGCCTCTAGCAATATAAGGTTTATAAGTATATGCCTTCACCAATACGGAATATATTTTATAAAACATAAAGTTGTTTCTGTGCTTAATTATTTAAGCAACAAGACATGAAGACCAGTAGGGGAGTGGAGGTATAGGTCCACCATTATTGAATTCAGCAATAGATGGGGGTGAGTGGTCAGCTTCACGCTTCGGACAATATATTCCTGAGGGAAGAATCCATAGTACCCATTGCGTAAGAGGCTCGGTTAATTCCAGAACCAGTCTTGATGCTGTGGTGAAGAGAAAATCCCTAGCCCTTTCCGGGAATCGAATTCTGGCCATCAGCCAGTAGCCCGTCAATATATCGACTGAGATATCCCGTCTTTGATCTGGTTCGACCCCAAATATTCTCCACCGATTACGGTAGCCACGCGGTCTAAGGCATGAACTGTCTTAGACCGCTCGAACACTGGAATCGTGGGTTTGAATCCCACTCAAGATATGGATGTTCGTGTGCGTTTATTTTATGTTTGTGTTACCCTCTGTTTAGGTAGAGTCTTTGCGACGGGCCATACCCAGCAGGCCCAGCAGTATAACACACGCAGTCACAGGAGCAAGACACAACACAAAGCACAATACACACATGAAAATAGGAAGAATACTCCGATAGAAGAAGATAGGTGTGACTTGCGTATTGAGATACGACATAAGAATGACAAATCCTGAATAGTTTTAATATTTAAAATTTATCATTATATATGACGAATATATATTTTAGTCATTTTAGTATAAAGACAACAGGGCATGCAATGAAGTGGTTTGACGTACATAGAAAAGCACCTGAAGATGGCACTTTAGTGCTGAAACATGTAGTGCAAGAGAGAAGAGTGAGGTGAAAAAATGTATGCACTGTAAGACGGTCAGAATAAATCATGAGTATTATTACGTTCACAAGAGCCAGCAACCAGACGGCTGAGTGCTCATCTTGCAAATAGCGCCTAAATATGTTCGGTCTTTCTGCGAGTTTCGTAGGTGTTACCTCTGCAGCTATTCTTATAGGGCCCAAATCTGTGTAGTGTCTTTGTCTGTATGTTCGCAGTAGCTCGGTTTCGCGGTATGCATATCTCACCCTGAACACAATTCCAACGTCATATTGGCTACGCTGATCGAGGTGTGTTGTGGTCATCCAGGCCCTCCCAACAGGGGTGATGAAAACATTGTCTGAGGAAATATAACAGGAACTGTTGTGTTGTTAAATGTGTGATGGTATAACAGTTTGTTTCTCATAACAGTAAAGAGAAAGTAAAGTGAAAACAATCATTGATAAATAACGTAAAATAAATAAGTAAAATTGTCCCTATGCTTAACTAATTAGGCACCACGCCATGAAGACATATGAGGGAGTTGATATATAGATCCACGTTTTCTTGGCCTCGGCCCTAGTAAGAGTTAAAAAATCAATTTCACGCCCCGACCGCTTTACTTCTGGAGTAAGAGCCCCGGTATCCATTGAACAGGAAGCTGGGTGGGTCCCGGAGTCTGTCTGGACGACGTAGAGAAAAGAAAAATTCTTGACCCTACCCGGATTCGAACTCCGACACCTCGGTCATCCAGCCCGTAGCGAGCTGCTATACCGACTGCGCTATCCTGGCTCCCGTCATGGATGTGTATGGATTCTATTTGTTTATTTAACTTGGGACATCTGAGTTTCTTCTTTTTTGAAGTTGAAATAAATATTTCTGTATACTCCGCTCAACATTGTGAATTTCAAAGATTGTTTTAGAAGCGTGTGGCTACTAACTCACCAGTTCCATGGAGCAGATTAAAACTACTTTTTGGAAAGATAGCAATTGTCCAGCTTCTCAAGATAACCACCCCATTTACGGAAGCTCCAATTCAATTCCCTTTTTCACAAGAAATCATTACTGGTCATGGTCTGTAGTCAGCTGATCCAGTCCTCACCGTAACAACCCTTTTGTCTTAAAAGAACCTATTTTAACATCATTCTAAACCTCCCATCAAACCCTTCATCTCCCAAGAGGCATTCATTCATTCATTCATTCATTCATCAGTAATCTGTCAGACGACAGGTCCACAGTCTCTTCCAAAACAGTTCCTCCATTTAATGCGATCTTCTGTTTTTGGAAAGAGACTATCCAAGAAACGTGATAATGTGGTAGTTTTTCAAACCACTCTGGTCACGCCTGTTGCTATACGAACTTGAACCATCTCGAGCATCATTTGCTCTGTGCTTCAAGACGCTGCTTCCGGCATCAGTTTTTGGTTTTCGGTGTCTCGCTTCGTCTGATGCCTACCCTTTGACCTGTCCAGCAAGGGAGGCCCTGCCAGTAGCTACGCTACCGCTGGTATAGCTCTCAGGGTCCTTGGCATACTCATATTGAGTTTAAACTTTTAGTTCGCAGTCGTAAATGAATATTTTTTTTATTTATTTATTTATTGGCTGCTACAAGATGTAAGCAAAATGTTACAAAGACTAGTTCGCTTGAACTAACAATCTGTTTTAATTTGACACTAATTTACCAAGATTATGTGAAGTTAAGTTCGCCCATCGGACCCCTTAGCTATCGGGCTGCTTGGCTAGTTCGTAAGGTTTGGTCCGTTTGAGTCTCCTGGTTAGGTTTCCCACATTTAGAAGTCTGGACGCTTCTTCTTTGACGTGTTGTCGAAGTCGGTTTTTGTGAGAGGTGGCCTATCTTGCAATAATGGATGCGACTGTTTCGACACCGAGGTCTCGATGGAGGTCCCTGTTGCGTACATATCAGGGCGCATCTGCTATGCATCTTAGTACTTTGTTCTGGTATCGTTGGATTACTTCGATGTTGAACCTTTTCGCACATCCCCATAGTTGGACGCCATGTGTCCAGACTGGTCGCAGCATTTGTTTACACAGGAGCAGCTTGTACATAACGTCCGGTCAGTCAGTACATTTCTCGAAATTTGATTTGCAGTTCCTCTTGCTTCTTCTTAATACTCGTATGCTCCTTACATCGGAGTTTGGCGTCTAGTGACATTCCGAGGTACTTTGCTGTGTTGGCAGGTGGTATTCTTACTCCATTTAGTGAGATTGATCGCTGATTAATCTTTTGGTTGGTGAAGTTGATGTACGTAGATTTGGTTTCATTGAGCTTGATAAGCCATTTACGTGTCCAGGTGGCGATATTATAAGCTGCTCGTTGCAGTTTTGTTGTTGATTCCTCGATTGTGTTTCCTGTCGTCATCGTTGCGGTGTCGTCCGCAAATGTGGCAATCGTGCAGTTCGGCGTTTATGGTACGTCATTGATATAAAGTAAGTATAGTACCGGTCCCAGAACTGAATAAATATAGTACTTTTGTGTACCTAGATATTTCATCAAATTTTATTTCGTGGTATAAATTTTGTATTCTAACATTCATTTGTACAGAATTGGTCTGCTGATATGAAAATAAATATTGTCACGTGTAGGAGTTTGTGCACGTGACTTATAAGACGGAGTTTGGATTGGATGATTGGATTTATTGAAGTCTTGTACATTCGTACAACTCGGAAATGTAATACAAGGCTAACGCTGATTTTCTCATTTTACAGAGCAGTATTGCACGAATACTAGAGTTCTCAGTCTTCATTAGTCGTATCCTTGCAACGGATTTATCACAGTCTCACTATAACTTCAAATCACACGTGAAGTCTTGTTGTCATTATTCTGCAACTGCCAATTCCGAAGACTCGACTCAGTTCAATTCCTCTGCTCCCAAGCTCTTATCCTGGAAGGTTGGTGTCTCGAAACCCGACTCTTACTCTCGACTACTGTTCTTTTCCCGAACCAACTTGTAACCACGTTGCACAGACCAAGCAGGAAACACAGCTTCTATTGTTAAGGAGGAATGTTTATTGATCCGTTGCCTAACAACAGACATCCTATTGTTGCCCACGTTTCCTTATGCGGGAATGTGTTTGCCGTATCGTTGCTTAGCAATGGGTCTATATGCCATACTACATTCTTTTATTCAGAAAGTGAATGATCCAGGAGAGCTAAGAAGGTAAAATGGCTAATATACGGGTTGGCCAACCGAAGGATTACGGTTCTATTCCCAGAAAAAATAAGAGATTTTTCTGTTCTCCATAGCAATCAGACCGAGAGCAGGTCCCACCCAGTCCTCTACAGAGTGGTTAATGGCGGTTTTCCCGGTGATAAAGCGGCTGGTTCCTGAAGCTAATTATGAATTTCCGTTTAGTGCCTGATTTGCGAATGCTATGAGTTACAGGTCTACCTCTACTCCACCATACGCCTCCATATGGTAAGGTGCGTAATTAAGCAAAGAGGTTTTTACTTAAATTTTCATATTATTTGATATATAAATATATTCTAATGAATATGATTAAAATAGGCGCTATAACCTGACTGTACTCTACTCGTATTACGACAGATTCTCAAGTCTCAGGTTAACAAAAATAAACCCTTTAATATAATATTACATGTGTTTGGAAAGGCAAAGAAGCTGAGCTATCCCTGTAACAGGACGTGAAAGCCCATAGGGTTGTGAGACGTCGAGGTTCCCACATTTTCTAGACAATCAGCACACAGATGGCGGTGAGGTTGTTAGCCTTACGCGCCAACCGGCCGCCCTTTACCCCCAAGAAGATTTCTGGCACTTATTTCAGTTGGAGACTGAGCCAATCCCCAGGCGATCATGCGGCTGGAAAGATTATGTCAAGTGAAATATCCAATGACCTCATCGTGAATCGAACCCGCAACCTTCTGGTTTGTAGCATAGTGTCTCAGCCAATTATGCAACAACTTCAAAGGCAAGTAAGCCTCAGTAAAATGTCATTTTCCTCTTCATTGTACAACAAAGAGAAGAATAAAAATTATCATATAAATACTAACATTTCACTTCAGAGCAGACGTACCAGATTGTTTGTCTATAGACTATGAGCTATGGTTTGTTATCGCTGAAAAACTGTGACGTTCCAATGAAGAGCATTACATGGTGTAATCGTGTAACTGTCCAGCATCCAGTGTCATTAACAACTGTCACGGAAACCAGCTCCCTGTCTCATAACTGATATTCTGATTAAAACCTCTTTCACTTCGACTAACAAATAATTTTGATATTCCGATAGGGCGATAAGCTTTAATGGATGATTGACCTAAGAGTAAGAAGTTTTCTTAATCACTTTAAATTTCAAGGAGACGAGTGCCAGACCACATGCTGAGCAACAGTAATGAGTAGCATTGGGGGAAGGGGCTGGCTTCTACACTTTACCCTTCTAAAAGTATGGAGTGCGTGTGGTAAATAAGTGATCTGTCTAAAATTTGTATATATTTTTTATTGCTGGTGGGGTGGGACTAAGTGCCTTGCACTGCGACCACTTCTGGCCTAGTGTATCAGCCCCAGATGATAGGTGAGGGTGATTGTGGAGCAATTGGTGGAATGAAGATTGACAGGGGAAACCGAAGTACTCGGAGAAAACGTTCCCCAGCGCCACTTTGTCCACCACAAATCTCACTTGACCGGACCCGGGATCGAACTCGGGCCGCCGCGGTGGGAAGCCAGCTAGAAACCGCTTCGGCTATGGCGTAAATGTTGGTATAATATACAATAAATATATTCACTCCCCCATACGCCTTCATGACACAGTGCTTAATTAATTAAGCACTGAGACAACTTTACCTTTTTCTTCCAGAGTTTATAGTGTCTTATTTGTTTTCATATATTCCCTGTCATAACTGAAGTTTTCCGTTGCTTTCCTCAATCTCGCCAAGCTAAACATGTAACAGTCAACTCCTCATCCCCCCACTTCTTTTTTTGTTATTCTGACATCGCACTCAACGTCGCACAGCTTTCGAGCAGAGAGCTTTACTAAAGACTTCCAAACATCAGTCCATCCAACTTACCAAACAACCGAATAATCTTACAAATATCCAACTATTTAATGAAATAATCATCTCGCTAAACAATCAGCTAACCAGTCAACTCACCAATTAGTTTATCAACAAATCAACCAGCCAAGCACATGTCCAGACATACACCGAGAATACTAATCATGCAACCAAGGAACCAACCAGCATAATCGAAACTAACAATCGATCATCCAACGAAAGAATCATCTAGTCAATCAAACACCCGCCTGGTCCATCAACTGATCATTCGAATAAGCATTCAACCATCCACCCAACCAAGCATCCAACAATAAAACTATCCAATACATCCAACGAAACAATCATCCATCAATCAAGCACTCGTCTAGTCCATCAATTAATCAATCAAATAAGCAATCAACCATCCAATCAACTAGACATCCAGCCATCCAACTGTCCAGTAATTACTTTCAATCCTCATGCTTTCACAGTAAATTATAAACACTGGATATTGTTGAAAGTGACTTAATACACTGATCCTCTTAACGGCATGAGTAAGGCATGATAGAACGTCGTTTCGGACTATTAAGGTTCAGTCAGAATGTAGGCACTACTGACGTTATGAGACAAGACATCCTTATCAGAAATGTCACCTGAATAATTGGGAGGGAAGACAGACACGGATGTAGATGAATATGTAACTGTCACGTCATGAAGCAATCTTGCGAGATGGGAGCATTAGAAGAGCAAGTGAGGCATAGCATCTCAGGATCAGTATAGCAGTATCTAATGTTGCAATGAAACAAACAGCTACTGCCTTATTCATTTGGTTTTACTTAATATTTATGCAGATAAATAGTAAGCCATTTCTGTGCTTTAAAACTTATAAAAAATTGTAGGAGCAGCAGAGTGGGCCATTCCTTACATTTAGAATATTAATATTACATTGTGACGAATATATCCGTTGTTGGGCAACGACTCGTTATACGCGTTCCAGCGAACACTCAACAACAGGAGCTGTGTACTCTGTGCACCGTGCTACACCTCGTTCATAGGTAACGAAAAAATGAAAGCGCGTTCTTGATATTATGTGACATGCGTTTTCTGCGTGGTCCGTGCCGAGAAATTATAAGAGGACACAAAACGGTGTACAGGGGAGTACGGGAGAGTGCGGAGGAGTACGAGGGAGTACAACGGAGTACGGGAAAGAGAATGGAACGTGGCCTAGTGATTTGTGAAGTTGGTAGATTAGCGATAGTGCTGTACTAGATTGTGATTAAGAGAGAGAGATTGTAAACGAACGGTTTAATAATTCCAATCATCCAAGCCAGAACCCATTATTATTGGTCACGACCATAAATAAGTGACAATGTTTGTCAACCAGAATCGAGTATAAGAAAATGTAGATCTTGTTATGAATTTGAACTAAACATCAGGCGACGGATATGCTGCCACGTTACGTACGACATAAAACAATGGAATATTCCCACTGTGCTTAATTAAGCTCAAGTTAAGAAGACGTTCGGAGGAATGGAGTTGCAGCTCCACGCACAGTGGAACCTCGAAATTGGAACACAATCCGTTCCAGGAGACTGTTCGACTTTCGAGTTAAATTTTCCGATTTGAAATAATGTAAATTCAATTAATTAGTTCGATACCCCCAAAATTTACCAAATATAAACTATTTTAATTTCCTGTTTCAAAAGTTCGTATTGGTAAATAATGATAAAACAAGTACACTTATTTTCAATAATTGAACGTCTTCATTTATAATAGTACATGCATAAAATATTGCATATTAATCCATCAATAATAATAGTAGGAGGGATATTACTGTTCACTGGAAGGCGAATTACCCTTCTTTCATCTGGTATCCACTAGTTGAGAGTTGTGGCTCATTAACATTACCACCGCTCAATTTTTCTTTGCAGAGAAACCTGTCTAATGTCATTTGTTTTTGTCTATTTTCAATTTTTTTTTTTTACGAAATGTTGCATTATATTTTCATTAAACAGGTTGGTACTCCTGTTCACAACTGCGATATTGGGGCGCCACTTCTACAAGGTGTGACGACCACGTGACGACCATGTGACTCTTTGTTCGACTTTCGAGTTTTTGTTTGAGTTTCAAGACCGGATTTTCCTCGAAATTTTGTTCGAGTTTCAAGTTGTTAGAACATCAAACTCCTAGAAGTTCGAGGGTCCACTGTATAATTATTCTCAGCTGTAAATGGAGATCAATGGTCAATGGTCAGTTACACACTCCGGCAGATTTACCCTTGAAGAAAGATTGCCCGGCATACTTTCAGTAAGACTTTGGTTGGGCCCAAGATCTGGTCTGGACGAGAAGGGGAAGCGAAATATTTCTTCCTCATGGTGGGACTCAAATCTCAATTCCAGGTTGTCCAGGCCTAGTCACTATACCGACTGAGCTTTCCTAGCTATTATTATTTACGTAAAACTTGACTGAATAGAAGTTAATGTTTGTGGAATTACTTTATTCACGCTAAATATTGAAAGTTTCATTAATTCGAACTTATATTCCTTACACCTCAGAAATTCGAACAGCGACTAAGTTTGTATATCATTAGCTGTACGAAATTAAAGAGGTTGGTGTACGAATGTTGTCAGTCATGTAAGAGCACTGTGCCTATAGAGGCACCCTATGGGCTTCCACGGCCTCTTATAAGGATAATTTTACCATTATCGTTTTAACTTAACTAATAAAGCAAAAATCCAATTATCTTTAAAAGTAGGTGCAGTTAAAGAGACGGGTAGCTCAGTCGACATAGTGATAAGCTACGGGATTTGATTCTCAGTAAGATCAAGAATTTTCTCTTGTCCATAGCGTCCAGAATGTCTCTGGGCCCACAAATGCTCCTATCCTGTGGGTACCTGCGCTGTTTCTCTGAGAGTAAAGCATGCCAGGGGCGTGAACCAGTCCACTCGCCTCCATCTTGTGCCGAGGTCAAGAATGATGGAGTTATACCTTCACTCCCCTATACGTCTTCATAGCGTAGTGCTTAATTAATTGAGCACGGGACAACTTTAGCTTAGCAGGCGCAACTGATGGCCCCTCTAATCATGCCGTCTTGAGCTCTCTGTCGACAGAAAGAATTTTAGCAGCAAGAGGACCTATAGCAGACGAATTGTTCCAGTTTAGACGAGGAGTCTCATTATGGCTAGAAATTAGCCGTGCTCTCATTTGCGTTTGATGAGATCATTGTGGGTACCCAACGCAGATATCTGTAACGTCTGCCATCTAGAGAGATGCACTGGTACTTCTCGTCAAAACAATTGTTAACCGTTTCCGGCGACTCAGTGGATAATTGTTAGCTACATTCAATGAAATATTTATAATCACATTACACTGAGTATCCTTCTTGGAATAAGATATGTATAAGTAGCCAAAGTGCCCGTCACGGTAGCCGAGCGGTGTAAGGCATGTACTGTCTTCGCTCGCTCGGAAGCCGGGATCGTGGGTTCGAATCCCACTCAGGGCATGGATGTTTGCGTGCGTTTTTCTGTGTTTGTGTACAGGTAGAGGCCTTGCGACGCGCTGATCACCCGCCCAAGGAGTCCTACCGTAAGTGTAAGATCTAGAAAAACCGAAGTGAACGGAGAAGTTCATGGAGGTAGGCCTAAGCCCACTGGGGCTGTAGTGCCAAGGAAAAAAAAAGTAGCCAAAGTATAAATTAGATATTGTTGACAATGACCATTCATCTAGATCATAAGGAGCATATGTTTTCATTCTGTACTCACTCCTAGCAAGAAACCTTGCTCTACATTCTAGGATCTCTTAAAATAAATTATGTTAAAATAACACAATTGTTTATTTGTTATTTAACATTATTATCACTTCAGCCTAAAAGAAAATTGTCCCCAAATAAAATTTTTCATTCCTCTAATTCTTAAAAAATACAGAGCTTCTTCTAATAACTAAATATTTCTTGAATCTTGCCTAACAGCTGTTTGTACTAATTTCACTGTCAAGTGAATATTAGCGCAATGCAAGAACACAGATAATTAAAGTTTATCGTTAAATTCCAAGTTGTAACAAAGAAATATAGACGTCACACATTTTTTCTATGTTCTGTAACCATTTGTATATATAGTGATCGCTTTATATTGTACAATAAATGGTTACCAAATAAGAAAACGGCAGTGGACTCGGTGCACTATAAAGACCACTTAAGTCGCCTATCATGAAGACCAGACACGGAGCAACACGGGAATCAAATTCCTGTTATTTCCCTGAAGGTATGGAAACCGCGAAAATTTTCAGTGAATGTATCGAGCCCGCTAAAAAGTTCTGAGCCTTAGACGTCTAGCATATTAGTCACTACACTCAGAAGATGGAGGGGCACGCTGGGGGAAAATATCCAGTAATTTTGGTGGATGCTCATGTATTTTGATTATTTAAGAATGGAATTAGTGCAGTGACTAAAATTTTATTCGTGTGTGTTCGGATGTGAGAGTTTAATTATTTGCGACTATTAAGAAAGATTTAGCCATTGTGAATGTATGCATATATATCCCTCTTTCTGGTAGTGTCTACATTTTCGTCTGTCTAAATGTGTGTGTATACTCTCTGATAATTCTTTAAACAATTAACCGATTTTTATTAGACCTGTTGTGAAACTAGAAACTACAATAACAATATTTTAAAAGTTCGTATGCAATTAAAAATATTAGTAAAACAACCGTTGTAATTTTAAAGACAAGAAAAATTATTACTACATAATACAGAAACCTGGAATGCTGTGTGGTACTGAGTATATGAAAAAATTAAAATATTTTTATTAATTATGTTCAAAAGTAAAACGTATATTTGCCTGTGTAATTAACTGATTAAGCATTAAGTCATTAAGGTTTATGGGGGAATGGATATGGATCCGTATTTTCTTAATCAAGCTGGAGATGAGTGGTCAGCTTCATGCCCGGCCACTTTAAAATCCGGGAAATAATAAAGCGAAATATAGCGAATACATGAAATGTGCATCTAACCTTTGGTTTGACCAGCTAAGCATATGAAAGGTCTCCGATATGGACACATATATTGCATAAAATATGATATGATACTAGTTAACAATTACAAACATTCTGACAGTGCAAATTACTGACGTCATGTATGATAAATTTCATGTAGTCTGGATCTGCACAGAGAGGAAATGTGCATATATACTTGAGTATTGAGTATTGTGTATAGAGGGGGTGGGTTTCCCCATGCACTTAGACCAGTTATTGGTCCATTGTGCGTCCCCCTTTCAATTTCTACTGTCTCCATACCCTACCGGTACTGGTGCCCGCCATTAGCCCCTTTCTGCCAGCGAGGTTCCAACCTTCTACTGGCAGTGGTATCTAATAGTTAGTCCCTTTCTATCAGAGAGGTCCCCCTTCCTCTGGCAGTGGTACCTAATACTTCCCCATCTACCGGAGGCATTGGAAACTACTTTGGGCTGGAAACTTTTTGCCACATTTAGCTCAGAGTTCTCCTAGAGACATGCGGTTCTTTTACATGCCGTAAATCTACGACACGGGACCCACGGAGGACTTGTTCCCTGAATTTTTCCGCCCTTAAAAATTCCACGACTTCCGCCGGGTTTGAACCCGCATACCTTGAGTCATGAGGTGAGAACGTTACCCCTAGACTACGGAGGCCGCTTGCACATATACTAACTTACTTACTTACTCGTGGAGCTGAGCCCTTCTGGAGGAACAGCCAATTTTGCGGCTACTCAATTTCCCAGAATTTTATGGGAACTGAAGGTTAGTTACCGTGTTAAGAAGAGCCCTCCATTGGTCCCTATCCTGAGCCAGATCAATCCAATACATACCATCCCATCTTATCTCTCTAAGATCCATTTTGATATTGTTCAACCACCTACCCCTTGGTCTTCCCAGTGGTCTAATGTGCACATATATGTATGATAAAATAGCATCAATGCTTGTATTAGTTTATTGTTGTTAGTTGCATCCAGTGCCTATGATGAGACATTCAAAGGAGTAAATGTGACATGCATTCTTCTCAGAATTCTTAGTTCATGATTTCGGATTTAGTCATATTGATAGACCGGTTCATTTTAAATGCAACTGAATAATGTCAGAACGAGGAAGCCGAGGCACAGCTCTGTGTGTGGAGGTCGCTGTTTACGGTGAACCTGACGGTTGAACTTCATCTACTGCTTGTTAGGATTATAGCGTATTCCCTAAACAAATATCGGCTTCCTTTTTTTCGAGAGCAAATAGTCAAAAAGTTGGTATAAATACCACTTAACATAATGCGAAGGACAGACAGACAGACTGGATGGATGCAGTTGGTGTCTTGTTTCCCAGCTCCACAAGGAGTTGAGCTGCATGGGATGTTTATGGAGGAGGCGAAACCCCGTGTCAAAACGGAAATTTAAACTTTCCTACCTCGCCCCTCCTGTTTCCTGTCACATACAGTCACTGTCAAAATGTGTTTCTTCCCACCTGACGTTATAGAAATGTATTGGATATGAGGTTTTCACTGTCGTCGTTATGAAATATTATATCTGGTATGATACAATGGCCCGAATTCCGGTGAAAGTCAATCGGCGCTACGGAGGAAAAGTTCCTTCACCCTGAGGGGCGAAGAGCAAGGCTAAAAAGAAATCAATATGAAGCAACCATCAAGCAAGGAATCTGCATGAAGCAAAGAGGGGTAACATGATATCATTCTGCAAAATATAACTGCCCTTATTAAACTCTTCACTTAGGCTGCGCCATAGCTCAAAGGGTTAGTCGCTGGCTTCCCACCGCGGCGGCCCGGGTCTGGTCATGTGGGATTTGTGGTGGACAAAGTGGTCGTGAGGCAGGTTTCTCCGAGTACTTCGGTTTCCCCTGCCAATCTTCATTCCACCAATTGCTTCACAATCATCCTCACCTATCATCTGGGGCTGGTACAATAGACCAGAAGTGGCCTCAGTACAAGGGACTTAGTCCCACCCCACTAGCAATAAAAAAAAATCTTTTCACTCAACACTAGTTACTAAAATTGAATACAGGGCTGTGCAAGAAGCAAGCACAATTCTCGGGGGTACTGTACTGTCTCTCGCTTTGTCTTCTGTGCTGCTATGGATGGGTTCTTCACATAGTTTAGCTGTGCTTCAGCTAACAAATAACCCAACTCAAACAGGCGTCATTCATAGACTTTTCTCTTCACATTTGAGTCAACCTGTGTTTTTAATTTTCTACATGGTTTTGTGTATTGTGTGAAGGCTATTTTACCTTGTTCTCTGATTTTCTGACAAACCGATAACGTCAGATCAACACCGATCTATGTCCTAATTTGTCAAAATTGATACTTTTTAAAAAGTATATGAATTACTGAATTTCAGAAGCCAAGTACAATCTAATAGATAAAATATATCTATAGTAATAAAATGTAGATATTAGGCATACAAATAATGTGACACACTTCGTTTAGAATTTAGTAAAACACTCACTCACTCATGGAGCTGAGCTCTTCTTGAGAAGCTGCCACTTGTCCCTATCTTGAGCCAGATCAATCCAATACATACCATTCCATCCTATCTCTCTAAGACCTATTTTAATATTGTCCTTCCACTTACGCCTTGGTCTTCCCAGTGGTCTCCTTCCTTCTGGCTTTCCCACCAATATCCTATATGCGTTCCTCTTCTCTCCCATTCGTGCTACATGCCCCGCCCTCCTCATCCTCCTTAACTTGCTCATTCTAATTATACTTGGAGAAGTATAAAAGGCGGAAATTTTCTTGAAAACTGAGTGACTGTTTGATTTTTATGGAATTTGCTCCACGAATTTAGCGCTTCGTAATTTTCTACCGAACTGAAATCTTCCATCTCCTCCCTTTTAGCGAAACACAAGAAGAATCACGCTCCTCCCTATCTTTCGACCGGTACGGATGTGATTCCTGGCCCAACGGAAAGAACATAAATTACATATTATCCGTAAATGAAGCGCTAAGAAAATCCGAAAAGGATGTGAACTAGTGTGAAACGAAAAAAATCTATGTAAGATTTGAGGTTTTCACGGCGGATCCTATGAAGAATGCCGTATTCTGGGATGTGGCGCCGTGTAGATCCTGTGTGAACCAACGTTTCGGGGGAACTTATCGCCTCCATCTTCAGGGTAGAAAAATTCTCGATCGAGGAACAAGCTTGAGCAGTTGACTAGGTTCCTCGCTCGCGGATTTTCTACCCTGAAGATGAAGGTGATAAGTTCCTCTGAAACGTCGGTTTACACAGAATATACACGGCATCATATCCCAGAAGGCGACATTCTTCATCGAAATAAAATCTGTACGAAGCGAAACACCTTTTGCCCTCACGTTTCAGTACTGCCATGGTAATAATCAACCAGAGAGAAACTTAGTTGTAGTGGGAAAAATTATAAAGATATTAATAAAATAAAATTCATGAAGCTCAGTCGAACTTAAGCACTCAGAGTTATTATGTTAAATTAATAAGACAGGCGGTTTATATAAGCCAGAATTTTAATTGTATGAGAAATCCATTTCTTTAATGAACCAGTAGCATCAGATATTTTAATTAATATACTAAATTAAAGGAAAATTGTCACATTAAAACTTAAACTATATTTTCTCGCGAATTACGAAAGAAAGTAAGACTGTGTCGTTCCAGGTCCTATATACAATTAAATACATTTCAATCCTAAAATTAAAGTTTAAATATTGATTCCTTTTAAGCGTTAATTGCTATAGAAAATTTTACTAACACTGTAATCCTTCCAGCCGCACTATGCCCCTAGGTTCCACACAGCCTCTAACGGAAATGAGTACCAGGAAGTTTCCACGGGGGTAAAAGGGCGACCGGAGCGTAAGGTTGACCTTACCACCATCTATGAGCCGACTGCGTAGAAGATGTGGGAGCCTCGACCACTCACACCCTTATGGACCTTCACGGTCTGTCATAGGGACAGCTTTACCTTTCTATAATTAAATGGTAACTTTCATCTTAATTTCCAAAGGTCTCCATATTTCACTATGGCTTGAAGATGTATAGCTCCTAATCTCGGTACTAGCCGGATGTGAACGGTCAACTTTACACTCCAGCCACTTTAGTAAAGAGAAAACAGCTGTGATACGCACTGAATGCGGGGATAGGAAAACAAGAGGATCAATCTTCATGTGACGGCGAAGAGAAAAAATTCTTACCTCTGCTGGAATTCGAACCTTAAGCATGACGCCATTACCTAGTCATTATATTGGCTGCGCTATCCTGCACCTTCCCAACGTACATTTCAAATATCAGAATTTCTACGTGTTTATTGTTGGGAGTTTAATTATAGAACATTCTATTACTGTGGTCCCATTGTCAAGAAGACTGATCACAGTGGCCACTAGGACTAAAGCATGAACCGTCTTCGTTCACTCAAACACTGGGATCATGAGTTTGAATCCCAGTTGAGGCATGGATATTTGTCTGCGTTTATTCTGTGTTTATGTTGTTCTGTGTGCAGGGCTGATCCCCCATCCGAGGAGTCTGACCAAATCTCTATAAGTTTAAGAAACTCTGCTCCGGAAGGAGCAACAGGAAACACGGATTAATGCAAACAAAGAGTGAAAGTAAGCCGCCCGGAAGAAGAAGCATCAAAATTACAGTAAATTTCGGAATCTTGTAGTTAAAATAGTGAACGTTCCATAAAATGACGGCTCTATATCGATGGGTTCTTAAATACGCTTAAGCCACATTTACATTAAGGTCAAATGAATTTAGTACAAGTAGTTGACCAACGAAATCGACTTTTAAAAGGGAACAAGATTGATGGTGAAAAGTTTTCTTACTTCTGGTGATGTACAAATGCAAAGTCGGCAGTTCATTTTAAAATTTCTTGTGTTGATTTGTCGGATTGTTAACCAGCGCTGGGAACGTGTTGGTCTTCCTTCTAGTGTGTACACTAAGAAATGTAAGGGCTTCACACCGTTTCAATATAAGTGAAGTTTTGAAAGCTTTCTGACATCTCGGCACTTTGTATTGTTAAGACACAGTTCCATTGAAAAACGTGACCACGATATTATAAGGTCCTGATAATTATAACATGTCACCAGCCTTTGTTCATTTCCCATACCTCGTGTCATAACGTTATTCTATTGTTGCGTAGTTACTTGCCACAGCTGATGGGGATCTCTGCGCAGTGAGTCAGCATGAGAATCAAGAAATGCAACTGCTTGCAGCGCTTCCAGGGGTATCGAAATTGCCTCTTTCTGTATCGATACTATCCACGTGCACGCATAAAGTCCTTATTCGGATTTGCAAATAAATCGCATCACCAGTGTAGATAATAATTTCCTTTTTTTTTCCTTGGCACTACAGCCCCAGTGGGCCTAGGCCTACCTCCATGAACTTTTCCGTTCACTTCGGTTTTTCTAGATCTTACACATTCGGTAGGACTCCTTGGTCGGGTGATCAGCTCGTCGCAAGGCCTCTACCTGTAGACAAACACAGATAAACGCACACAAACATCCATGCCCTGAGTGGGATTCGAACCCACGGTCTCGGCTTCCGAGCGAGCGAAGACAGTGCATGCCTTAGACCGCTCGGCTACCGTGACTGGCAATAATTTACTTTAATATACAGAAAATAATAGCTCCAAGGAACAGAGTCCTCTATGAGAAACTAGTAGTCACTGAGCTAGCCGAGAAATCCCACAACTCTTATAGAATTTGAAGATTTTTTTAACGCTTTCCTTGCTCACAAGAACCCGCCAATGACATGTGCTAAATGAATTCAGCCCATGTTCTATTTCTTAAACTTACTTACTTACTCATGGAGCTGAGCCTTTCTGGAGGAGCCGTCAACTCTGCAGCTACTCAAGAATTTCCCAGCATTTTATGGAACTCGAAGGTTCATTACCTGCTCACAAGGTCTTCCATTGAGCCCTATCCTGAGACAGATCTATCCAATCCATACCATCACATCCTATCTCTCTAAGATCCATTCTAATATTGTTGCGAATTAAGAAGTTACCATTGAGTGAAGACTCGTATCTTGAATGTTGCCTCTACGTGGGACAACAACATCCACTGCACGCATATCTTGAATGTTCTTGATATTTTCATTACATAATAGTAATTTTCGTTTCAAATTCTCAGGTGGCTTGCTGTTCCCAGCCTACGTGTACGCTAGAATTTATCTTTGAAAATCGGCCATTTTCTTCCTCCGGCCTCTCCCTTTCTCGAGGAACCTACTAGGACAATTGTGACACATGGCGGATGCGTCATGCTGAATGTTCCGTGTGTCATCTAGTCTGAATGATAGCTATTGGAGAAATGTGTGTCACGTTGACAAGCGTGTCATATTTCAAGTGTCATGCTTTATGAGTCTATATCATCCATTGTGAACGCTTCCTCAACAGTGACCACTCACCTCAGTCAAGTATCGAGTCAAAAAGGTTTAGACTTTTGCTTCTCTGCCCTCCATACACACTGTAGACGCAATTTTTGTGTTTTTCCGTTAGTTCCACTTTCTTAGTCAAGAATATGAATATTATATGCTAAATAAACACATAATGACGAAAGTTTCCTTATGTTTTAGCACGTCATGAAGACTTGCATGGAATGTGGAGGCAAATCTCCATGTATTTTTAATTTCGATAGTCACTGGGACAGAGAAGGCATTTTCATATCTTTCTCCCGAGGAGTGGGGATTCTTTTCACTGTTATTGGCTAGATGTATGAGTGGATCTAACGGTGATAAGAATTCCGTCAACATATAAAAATAAATCAGTAAACAACTATGTTACATAAAAATATAAACACACAAAAGTAAATCTTCCAGTGTTATTAATTAACACAGAACAGGAGAGGTAGAAGAGAGTAGCTTCAGACATTTAAACCACGACAGACAGGAGTAACTACTTTGCCTCATATTCGTACCTTCTTTTGTCTTCATTAAGCAGGCGAGCTCGAAACCAGAGCTGTTATGACAGTGAGCCAGAGGCCAGTACTAGTCAAGACTCATTATCTCGTCGACGAGGCCCCATTTCAGAACAAGTAAATATCTCGTAAAGAACAAGATATGGTCATGGGTTCCAAAGAGGCCAGCACAAAATTACAGTTCTGCTTTGCTCACAGTCAGTCTGAACATGTAGCAAAGACAGAAATAAATAAATAAATAAATTTATAAGTATATAAATACATAAATATATACGTTCGGAAAGAATTAAATGAATCTACACACACTAAAAGCTAAGATTTAATAACTGCAACTTCTGTAACCCATTCCTTATATTCGAAAGAATTTGACAAAAACAATATTTTTCATCGTTTTTCACATATCATTCAGGCGAATACAAAAAAACTCTTAGAATATATCAAAACTAATATTCTTTCAGCCTTCACAAATCACTTGTTTAGGTTTCCAAAGGAACAGAGTGGAATCAGTAGTATGACTAGACAGAGGACCTGACAAACGGAAAGTCAAATTCCGATAAGTATAAGAGATTTTTATCTTCTTCTCACTGTTTAGAGCGGATCCAGGATTACCCAGTCTTACGTCTAAAGAGCACTGGGGTTCTTTCACCGTCAATAATACAGACGTGGCGTGAGTAGCTAAACGCTAATTTTCATCTAACGACGAGGTTAAGAATTCACGGAGCCTTACTTTCAATCTCTCATATTTTTCTATGGTACGTGGATTAGTTAAACACAGGGATAATTTTACTTCTATCTGAAAAGGAAAAAATTCCTTTTCTAAATCCTCTCAGAGAGTGACATGTATCTGTCTGTGCTTCCCGCGTTGCAGGTTCAGAGATAAAGTTAACTCTGTAACAAGCCGTCGAAGCTCACTGTATTGTGAGACGTCGAGGCTCCCACATTTTCTAGATAATCGGCTCACAGATGGCGGTGAAGTTGTCAGCCTTACACACAGGTTGCCCTTAACTCCCAGGAAGGTTCCTGGTACTCATTTCTATTAGAGACTGAGTTGACCCCAGGGCCATACTGCTGCTGACAGGATTAGGTCAATTGAAAAATCCAATGAGCTCACCGGGAATCGAACCCACGACCTTACGTCTTATAGCATAGTGCCTGAACCAACTACTCTACAGCGGATTCACGTGGTACAGATAATATTATTCTTGTATATATTTACTGGCTTTCCTGACTCATTATAAATACCATGCCACTTGAAGTCGCTTCAAATCTGAACTGTTAACTCTTTGAAATCAGATGTACAGTGTATAACGTGCTGACGTCACTAACGCGATTCAGCATAATCTTGAATGCTGTATATGTTTTCAAACTACACAGCTCTTCTTATGTGAATCCTCTTACAAAACACAAAATGACATATTAACAACCTCGCAAAAACAATTAACGCTGAACACAACCCGTGTGGAGGCGGGCTCGAATACCTTCACCGTGACCCTGCAAGTCGTAGGAGGCGACGAAAAGGGAAGTCTCAAATCTGAGACAGTAAAATATGGTCGCGAGTCCAGAGGACTCGGATCCGAGAAGGACTGTGCTGGAGAGCACCAGAAGCATATACAAAAGACAGATCGTTCTCTCGTCAGAGAGGGCGCCCAACAAAAATAAGACCGTAACTGTCAAACAGTAATAATTAATATCTGATCATGAGCCCCAGATGGGGCTCAACACCAAGACTTACTGACTGACTGACCGTCAGTCGAAATGTGACTTGACTTTGACTTTGATTTGACTTGACTTGACTTGACAACTAGCGCTGAGGAAGAGCTCGTAAGTCGTTGCGAATGATATGTGATACTTATTTGGTGATATGAGTATGAGCATAGGGCCATAGAACTGGCCCTAGCCCTGCCACCTTCATCGGTCTATTGCGCTTTATTTGGTAATACGTTGTTAAGTGCATTTTCAACTTTTACTGAGACTTACGATATCATCCTTTGGAACCATAACATGACCCAAGCTAGACGAGTGTTTCTAACAGAGCCGTCTGTTTCCATGGTTTTGTCTCATTTGTGGTTAAAACCTCGCAGTAGTTACTATTGCGTAAAAGTTCTTGTTATTGAAGAACACCGTCTACTGGAATATGACGCCGTGCAGAGCTTGTGTGAACCGACGTTTCGGAGGAACCTACCACAGTCTGCTAGCCACCAGCTCAGGCTGATTCCTCGCTAGCTGAGTTTTATACCCTGAAGATGGAGGCGATACGTTCCTCCGAAACGTCGGTTCACACAAGCTCTACACGGCGTCATATTCCAGTAGATGGCATTCTTCATAGTCACCACTCTATAAACCTTGAATCCCACGTTTTTACGATTATTGTTATAAAAACCTAAGTTAAAGCTATCCTTTTAACAGACCGTGAAGGCCCATAAGGTTGTTAGACGTCGAGGCCCCCACATTTTCTCTAGGCAGTCGACTCACAGATGGCGGTAATGTTGTCAGTTTTACGCCTCGACACTCTTTACACCCAGGAAGATTCCTGGTACTCTTTTCTGTTACAGGCTGAGTCGACCCCAGGGACATGGCGCGGCTGGAAGGCTTACGTTAATTGAAAAATCCAATTACCTTATCTGGATTCTATCCCGCGACCTTCCGGCTTATAGCATAGTGCCTCAACCAACTACGCTATCGCGTGCCCTTATTATTATTATTATTATTATTATTATTATTATTATTATTATTATTATTATTATTATTATATGGAATTATTCGTAAGATGAGGCACTGACTATACAATTAATTAATCTGCAACATCGTGGGCCTCCTATGCATTCTTATATAAAAGAAATATCGAATTTCCAATTTGTCCATGGAAACGTATGAAAAGTAAAATATTGACTGATTCGATGTTATATAACATCAATTTTATCTTGTTTTATACAATAACTTATAGTTTTTTATATAATCTAACTTATTGTATTTTTACACAAAGTATTTTAAATTATTAATAACATTGTATCCAATCTAATGTACTGCAGTTCAATGATATATGTTTGTTAATATGTGTTTGCCTGATGATGGCCCTTAGTGGCTGAAACATGCAGCGAAACTATAGCTGGGAGCTGACCTTGATTTTTTCTGTTTGTTGTGTTGTGATGGTTCAATAAAGTTGTATTATATGGAATAGACTCATTTCTTACGTTTACGAGGCCATGTTTGGAAATGTCTGCTGAATATCTATGTTTAGTTAGCAAATTTTGGGGTCCTGATTTTATTATTTTGTATTACGTTCCCTTACGATTAACAAGTTATTTCACATATGGTATATATTTGTTTAAAGCTCTTCAAGGCACTATGACGCAGTTGACAACAATGCTTCTCTCGCCCCTTCTGTCCCTGAATCAGGACGCCATAGAGAAATGTAGCTACGGTTTCACATATATGTACAAACGGACAAGAGACGAGATATTTGCTAAGCATAAACATCACCGTAGAAGTTGTAAAATAGAAAAGTTTTTTGGTTGATTACATTTTCATATGTTCATTTGGTTACCCCTGAATCATTTAGACCAGTCATTTAGGTCCATGTGTCTCACTAGCGGTTGTGCATTCCCTTGGCTGCACACCTGGGAACGAGTAGTAAGGGCAGCGTACTTGGGTTGCCGGCCGGTTGATTAACTTGTCATCTCGCAGAGAGTGTAGATCGTCATGAGCAGATAACCAGAGATGACAAGACGATGAATGCGGGTATGGGCTTGAGAGGTACTTTGGCGCAAAGTCCACTTTCATGTTAAAACCAGGTCGAACTCTGTTGCCGTAGTGCGACCTACGTC
Organism: Cryptotermes secundus; assembly: GCF_002891405.2. NCBI lineage: Eukaryota > Metazoa > Arthropoda > Insecta > Blattodea > Kalotermitidae > Cryptotermes > Cryptotermes secundus. Next base: position 564,243 of record NW_019722422.1, on the reverse strand, counting down.
ATGGAGACGATGAATGTCATTGGTTGGAGAGCAGCACAGGTCTCTGGTCACCACAATGTTATTCTGATGGCCAGAGATTATTTTCGTCACATTTTTAAATATAAGATTACGCGACTTTTCAGGAGTATGACCCAGTAGGCTTACACACAAACGTAAAGTTGTCCCTGTGCTTAACTAACTAAGCATTACGCCATGAAGGTGTATGTGGGAGTCGATGTATAGATCCACGTTTTCTTGATCTTGGCACTAGCTGGAGGTGAGAGGTCAGATTCACGCCCTGCCGCTTTACCTCCGGTACCCATTGGATAGGACGCTGGATGGACCCCAGTGGCGGCGGTCTGGATGACGTGGAGAGGAGAAAATTCTTGACTTTACCGGGATTCGTAATCCGACCCTTCGGTCGTCCAGCCGGTAGCCAGTTACTATACCGACTGAACTATACACGCTGTAGACTCACAGGAGAACTTCAAAATTTGTACCCTTCACCAAATATCGTTAGCATGGACGACTCAATGAGAGTAAGGTTAGCAGGGCCTTTTAATTAATTCGCTTAGTGGGGGGTGGAGTCCAACTGGGTCCACTCAGCACGGCGGCCACTGATTGGCCCATTGTACCTGCCCCGGGTGATTATGATGATGGAGAATTTGGTGGAATGAAGATTTGCAGAGGAAACCGAAGTACTCGGGGAAAACCCGCTCCAGCGTCAATTTGTCCACCACAAATCCCACTTGACTAGACCCGGGATCGATCCCGGGCCGACGCGGTGGGAAGCCAGTGACTAACCGCTTGAGCTATGGCACTTAGAGGGGCCTACTGCACAAGTAGGAAAGTTGGGGAAAATGTGTCAAATTTTAGTCGGGAAACCTGAAAGAAAGAGGTGACTTGAAAGACCTGGTGTAGATGGAGTGACAATATTAGAATGAACCTTAAGGAACTAGTGTATGTGGATGTAAAACTGATTCATCCCGTTCTGGATATCAGTTTTTGCGTATATGATAATGAATTCCTGGGTTTCATGAAAGGCTTATTTACTATCAGCTTCTAAAAATGACTTTGCCCCATTAAATTAGTTACTTGTTCATATTGGATACTGCTTTTTTTCCCCGTTGGGAATTGCTTTATCCTCTGCTTCCAGCTTTCTTTTTTCTGTTTTCTTAGCTTAGTATTCTACCCTGAAAACTGAGGCAGCGCGTTTCTCCGAAACATCTGTAAACTTCTACCAGACTACAAGGTGTCATATCTAAGAGGACAGTTCTCTTCAAATTACATTTTGTTATTTGAAATTTATTCCATGTAGCCAAGCCTCAAAATTATTGTAATGAAATGAGAGCTTTACTCTTATTGCTATTAATTGGGAAGCGAAGATTCCGTTTCTAAGTTATGGCTGCGTGGGCCGTCATCCTTTCGACATATCGAAATGAAAGCTGCAACTCTGAGATATATTGGCCCTTGCGCAATGGATAGGCCTCTGCTATGAACAGTGCTGTCTTTCAGCTGATCGTCTTGTGTGGCACAGTTTATAATAACTGACCTTCGTCTTAATGAATCAGCTGCAATTGCTTCCACGTATACGGCTGTAGCCAGGGTTGGAAAAATTCCTCTTCTCTGATATTGGTGTAAGTGAAATATAATGTGACGTGCTGTCTAAAAGCTGGGCAATGAGAATGCATGCTACCTAGGATACCCCCTACCCAACAGAAGCAGAATTTTTTTAATTCCAGGGGCAACGGATATTCCAGCTAACAGAGAAACTGAACTTTTCGACAAGGTAGCCTCTATCCCGCCCGAGCGTAGGATAAGCGAAGAAGTGTTCAGGGGACCCAGCCAGTTCGTATCCAACGAGAGCAAAGTCAGATCAACTTCTAAGACCGAAGAGCCAAGATGAGGTGCACATATAACATTTGAAGAGCAAACGTCTGAAGTGCGAATGATTCTATTAGCGAGTGTAAAGAGTGATTGTCCAATAAACATATACATCCAAATCCTAGACCCACGTAAATTTCTTGCCGCGTTACCTAGGAAACACACGAAAATATATAAGACAAATAAAAATGTTGTCGAGGCTTTAAACCCGTGTGGAGGAGGGGTCGAACACCTCCACCGTGACCCTGCGAGTCGTAGGAGGCGAAGAAAAAGGAAGGCTCAAATCTGAGACAGAAAAAATATGGTCGGAGTCCCAAGGGACTTGGACCCGAGAAAGACTGCTCTGGCAAGGACCAACAGCATATAAAAAAGACAGACCCATCCTCTCGTCACAGAGGGCGCCCCCCCTCCGAAAAAAAACAATACCTAACTGTGAAACAGTAATGAATATCTGGTCATTAGCCCCAGATGAGGCTGGACACGAAGACTTACTGACTGACTGACAGTCGCAATGTGACTTTTCCGAGGATTTACTATTATATCGTTCGCTAAAGAAATTTCTCTTTGGTATTAATAAAGAGAAATAGAATTACATGGCCATGCCTTTAATGGCAACCTTGTCGCTACCGCCTTAAATAAATATCTTTTGTGATATCATGATGTTGTTAGGGACATAGAATGGTATATTCGAGTATTGTTGTATAACTGAGGAACCGACATTTAAAAGGTAAAAGTATCCCTGTAATAGACCATGCAGGCCCATAGGGTTGTGAGACGTCGAGGATTTCACATTTTTCTAGACAATCGGCTCATAGATGGCGGTGAGGTTGTAACGCTTATACGCCGACCTCCCTTTACCCCCAGGAAGATTCCGGGTACTTATTTCTTTTAAAGACTGAGTCGACCCCAGGATCATAGTGCGGCTGGAAGGATTAATTGAATTGAAAAATCCAATGACCTCATTGAGAATCGAAACCGCGTGCAGCAGGTAGCGGCATTTATTATTGCAAAATCTTGCATTGAAGTACTCGTAGATAATTCATGGAGCAAACATTTGTCTCTGCTTCGAAAATGTGGCAGATACTTAGCGCATATTTGACATATAGAGAAACGTTTGATGACTAATTCCTTTGCATTCTGTTCTTACCTGTGGATTTCTGATTGTTCCTTTTCGATTTCCTCATAGCAAATTTGAAGATCTTCAGCGATTTTCAGTGTCTATTTAAGATGAGATTAATTGATTCTGGAAGATATGATATTCATCTATAAATCCCTTTCAGAAAGCGATTTTCTTGAATACAACTTATAGTCTTGTAGAATGATATCGACGTTTCCAACGAAAACGCTTCCTGAATTTCAGGATCTATGTTTGTTTTTTTGAAGAATCAGTTAGGTTACGTAGACATTTTACAATTACGGCTATTTCCAGACCCACGAGAAAAGGAGAGGAATATCCTTCGGTGGGCTATGCTTCTTTGAAAAGTAAGTATCAGCCTTCAAAACTACACGGTGTCACAAAGGAGAAGAACAAAATTTAAATAATCACGGATGTGAAAACCTCAGTATTTATATAATTCCTTCCGTTGAAAAGTAAGGATAAATACTTCCCCTTCAAACAGTGTCCACAATACAACACAAGTATTTAGTGTTCTCGAACATTCTTTTCTTTGTAAATACACCTGCTCGTTGCCTCTCCACCAGTCCCTTTGTAACACACACCACCTAGCGAGCACACCTATAAAATAACGGGTAATGTCTATTAATATCTTTCAAGTGAAGAAATATGTTAAATTTTATGTTTATTTGTACTCACTCTTGCCGTTGTCACTGTTGAGGGATTGCGGTCTCTTCAGCTAGACCACAGAACACAATTACCTACAACAGAAAATTATTGTGTTCCATATTCTAAGAGTCTGGGCAATTCTTCAGTTCCTCCAGCTGAACGCCCGTACAGTATCTCAACATAAGCTATTACCGTTCTATCCTACATCCTTAACAAAACCGCATTTCACAAAATGTCCTACCATGTCTCATTCTAAATACGTGTATAAACCCAGGAGCCGATATTAGCTATAGGTAGAGGCAGCCAATGCCAATCTCAGTTCTCGTGCGGTCTAAAGCAAGGACCTTCTTCGCCTGCGCGAACACTGGGATCGTGGGTTCGAATCCCACTTAAGAATTGTTTGTCTGTGTGCGTTTATTCTGTATTTGTGTTGTTCTGTGTGTAGGTAGCAGCCTTGCGACAAGCTGATCCCCCGTCCAAGGAGTCTTACAGACTGTGTAAAGGATTAAGAATTTCAAAAGGGACGAAGATCCAACGAAAGGACTATAGATCCCTAGATAGATAGATAGATAGATAGATAGAGGCACCAGATATCATGATATTCTGTATTTTTTATTCAGTCACACCAGGAGAATGTCAAAATAATGTAAATAATTACCTGACTTTTACTGATCTCGAAATTTCATTACCGAGTTCACACGGTACTTTCACTTTACCCAATCCTGGGGAAGAAGAATCACTTTCAAGTTGTCACACCAATTCTTTAAGGACCCGTTTCAAAGTACCGGCCATCTTCGCCTCTGCCTCTAAACTGCACCTTGCCCTTCACGATTTCCGACCAATATTTTGTAACAATTTCTTGTCTCCCCAATGCATACTACATGTCTCGCCCAGTCCATCCTTCTTCATTTGACCAAATTAACAATATTTTGTGAAAAGCACGTAAGTAAAAACTGAGGTAAAATAAATCTGTCCCTCTGCTTAACTAATCAAGCACTACACCATGAAGGCATATAGGGGAGTGGATGTATAGATTCAGATTTTCTTGGCCTCGGCAGTAATTGGAGGTGAGTGGTTAGCTTCAGGCCCCGGCCGTTTTATTCCAGGTACCCATTGGATAGGAGGTTGGGTGGACCTCAGAGCCGGTACGGAGCTCGTGGATAACATAAAATTCTTAATCCCACAGCGTCTCGAACTCCGACCCATTGGTCGTGCAGCCCGTAGCCAGTCACTATACCATTGAGCTACCCCGACTCCATTTTATGAAGTGTAGGCTTTAACAATTTACAAGTTCATTATTAGTAATATGCTGGTTTATTTTTCACGTGAATTATCACCTCCAAAATCTGTCTATCTATGGTTCTACAACCCTTGTGGACGTTGGCCGCTTTTCTTAATCTATACACAGTCGGTAGGACTCCTTGGACAGGGGATCAGCCTGTCGCACGACCGGTACCTACACACAGAACAATACAAACACAGAATAAACACACTCAGACATCAATTACTCGAGTGGGATTCGAACCCACAATCCCAGTGTTCGAGCGGGTGAAGACGGTTCATGCCTTAGGCTGCCCGGCCACTGTGATCAGCGACCTCCAGAATCATCCTTCAAGTAATTTTGTTTCCATAGCTCATCCTACGTTGAATAGCATCAGGAGATAATATAGAATCGCGAAGTAGCTAAGTAACTTAACCTATCACATCGAGACCAACAACTTCTTGTGCAGTTCGGTTCCTTTTTAAGCAATGCAACTTTTTGTTGTTTCCTTTCCAAACCTTAACACTGAGACGCTACGAAAATCTCATGTTTCCCCAATTGTCAGTATGAAGATTACTCTCTGTACTGCGGCCACTTCTGGCCTATTGTACGAGCCCCAGATGAGAGGTGAGGGTGATTGTGGAGCAATTGGTGGAATGAAGATTGGCAGGGGAAACTGAAGTACTCGGAAAAATACCTGCACCAGAGCCATTTTGTCCACCACAAATCCCACTTGACCAGACCCGGGATCGATCCCGGCCCGCCGCGGTGGAAAGCCAGCGACTAACCGCTTGAGCTATGTCGCGGGCCCAGATTGGTATGTAACTACCAACATTTCGGTGGAAAGGCTACCTTAGTTTTTGCTGTTGTCTGCACTGAGGATGGAAACAGCAAGGCCATCTGAAACGTTGATACCTATCTACCAAACTACACGGCTTCAGATGTCAGAAGACAGCAACCTTCGGTGATAAGCTATGCTAACAGGACTACGGTTGTTCCTTCCGGTCGGGCGGCTATTGTTGACTTTTGAGTAACGAAGGATGGCCTGACTTCACACCTCTTTCTCACCCCCTAATGGACGTCATCACACAGATATACTGCAAGCGCAGTTTAGCAACGGTTGTGCAACGTATCTTCTTGCGCTCAGTAGCCTTCTTAGTGCTGTGATGCTGATGAAGTCTTGCTGTGTTATTTTCTTCAGTATCCATAAAATTGACTCTGTTTTAAATTGCGTAAGACCTGAAACCACTGAAATTCTTTTGACTGAAAAGTGAACCTTACAATATCCATCCTCTGGTAATTAAATTAAGCGTGTTTCAATTGTTTTTGTAAAGGTAAACTCCGTGAAGTGGTCAGAATCATGTGAAAAAAAGTGCTCGTGCGCACGCCCGTGTGTATTTGCCTATGCGTAATGTTTGCGTAGAAGTGCAATGATATAGTGCGTTGAAAAGTTCTGTCATCTTCGCTACAATACAGCAGCACAGCCATGACACGGTTTATGTTCTTGACTGTGGTAATAATGAGCACATATTTTCTTCAGGCAGCTTTTGGCAGAGGGTAAGATTGACAACCATAGATCTCTATTTAGCTTAATTTCTTCAATTAATGCATTCACTGTCCAGGATTCCAGGTTCAGGAGTTATGATCAGCTACGCAAGCACGTTCGTGTGTAAAAACAAACTCTTCTATCGAATGCAATGTCAAAATCCGTAAACATTTCACTCCACACAACCGAGAAGATGTGGAAAACGGACGAAGTGTCTTGAAGATGAAACTAAATATGGCTATGTAAGATTTGAGGTTTTCACGGCGGTGACTATGAAGAAAGCAGTCGTCTGGGATGTGGCACCGTGTAGTAGTAGCGTTAACCGACGTTTCGGAAGAAAGTATCGCCTCAATCTGGACAGTCTGTTTACACCGGTTATCACTGTCTCTTCGCTTGTGGATTTTCTTATTTTTCCTTCTACACTGAAGATGGAGGCGATAAGTTCCTCCGAAACGTCTGTCAACACCACATCTACACGGTACCACATCCCAGAAGAGTTCTTTCTTCAAATACGGCTAGTATCACATTGGGAATTACACTGTTGTGTTACAAGGCTAATCATGTTTGCTCTTTAATATTATAATGAAAGTTACCGATTAGTGTATGAATAATAGCCTATGTAATGATAAATTTGTCCCTCTGTTTAACTAATTAACCACTACGCCATGAAGACTTATGGGGGAGTGGGTGTAGAGATCCACTTATTCTTGATCTTGGCATTAGTTGGAAGTGAGTGGTCAGCTTCACGCCCCGGCCGCTTGACCCCCGTACATCTACAAACATTCGAACTCTTTTAATTATCCTCAGAAATCTCTCAAATTACTTAAGCCATTGTGATTTTCTTAATACGCATGTTATCGATCCTGTATCATAAGCAAATTTTGTTCATTATATAATTCTATATTTACTTAAAAATTTAAAATGTACTAAAAATCGTGTAGGTAAATTAATTAAAGCTATTTCGATTCCTGAAATGACTGCCGGTTACCACTAATCATATGTGAAAGAAACACTTTGAATGCGAGATTATATCCGTAACTATTTTGATGTTATTAAACTGAATATGATATAATAATCACAAGATAATATCCAAAAGTTGAATATTTTAATGAGAATGTCAGTAAGATTTTTAATACTGCTTAGAGTTGTAACTAAAGCCGTTGCTTAGCATTGGCTGGTTCATAGCCTGTGATCGGCTAGCGCTCGATTCACTGTAACTAGATTTTACATATCAACGGTTGTTTACCGAGCCGTTGCTTAACATTCGCTGGTTCGTAGACTGTGATTGGCTAGCTCTCGATTCCCACACATTTTTCCGTTACGACACAAAACTTGTTGTTGTGTATGATTCTTAGTGTTTTGTATACAATAATAGATTCAGTGATGTGAACGGCAATGAAAATTATCTGAAAACGTTTCAAGCATATGGGGTTAAGTAGATTATAAATGTGACCGACTGATATCTTGTATTATGATAATAAGAAACAGATTCTGTGTGATTTTAAACATTTTCAGTATTAGCTATTAGCGCAATCGGTATAGCGACTGGCTATGGGCTGGGCGACTGAGAGGACGGAGTTCGAGTCCCGGTAGGTTGAAGAATTTTCACTTCTCCATATCGTCCAGGCCGGCTCTGGGGTCCACTCCACCTCATATTCAATCTGTACCAGGGGCTCTTTCCCAGGAGTAAAGCGGCCCGGACGTGAAGCTGACCATTCACCTCCAACTATTGCCGAGGTCAGGAAAATATTGGTTTATACATCCAGTCCCCCATACGTCTTCATGGCGTAATGCCTAATTAGTTACGAACAGGGACAACTTTACCTTTTTAACTCTATCAGCTATGATGATGTGAACCAGAGTTAACGATTGTACTAAAATGCAACCACTTGAAACATAGTTTTCATCTTTGGAGCGAATGTCATGTAGCCTATGTGAAATTATGAGTTATATAATATATTTTTGATAAATACCCGAAAATCCAGTGCCTCAATTAATTCGGTACTTTGCCGCCAGTGGTTTAATTCTTGTTGTCTTCAGGAAGGCGGAAACCACATTGGAGCTGAATTAAGACTAAACGTTACGTTGCTCTAAATATGGATGTACAGTTTCTTGCAAAAAGAAAATTGCTTGCAGGGGATACATAGTGTAGCTATTCCTTGCCAACTGCCAGGGTCACATCTCTGGAAAACGATGTTTAAAAAAACCACAAATGAGAATTTTCTGGAATTCTAATTAAATTTTTGTGACATTTTCTTCTTAACCATGTAAAATCTGGTGAGGCCTGCTGCAATGAAAATATTTCTGACAGAAAAATGAAAAGCGCATGGGAGTAGGGACTAGCTGTGTCGACTGGGTCAACTGAGTAAGCTTTTACCTGGACGGAGACAGATTCCAATTTTCCGAAACGTTTTTATTAAACCAAAAAAAAAAAAAAGAAACAAGACAAATATTGCCTCCAAATTGTACTAATTAGCCGGTATGGCAGTTAATTCTTAATCAGCTGATCAAGGAACTAGTTTCTGCTTTGAATTATGAATGTTAATTCTTTATGTTACAAATTCCACTGCGCCTTAGACTCATGTTTGGGTCACACTCATAGTGACATAAAACCTGCAATTGATACGGTGTTGTTTAAAGCCTCAAAATAAATACATTTTTATATTAAAACTCATTCAGTTCCATTTTAATTCATTTAATATCTTCAAAAACTATTTATTTTAAATTTACTTTAACAATATAGCCAGTCTTCCTCGTACGTCAACAAAGTATCTCATTCTATGAAGAGTTCTCTTCCATCCTCAATGACGCATGTATTTATTGTTACACCCACGCATGCTACACGCCCTGAGTTTTATATCCTTCCTCACGCCATTGCCTTTAAAGTGTTGACAGAGAAGTACCGAGTATGAAACACGCAACTTTTAGTTTCTTCGAAGCACTTCCTCTTTCGTCAGGAAAAGAGCCTAATCTAAATGTAGTCTTTGAACACGTATATTTTACAATATTCAGTTTATACCTGATTTTGACTGTCGTGAAAAATTAAATATTTAATTTTCTATTAATTGATTTTATCACGAAAAAGGCCGGTCACGGTATCTGAGCGGTCTAAGTCATGCACTGCTTCGCTCGCTCGGAAGCCGGGTTCGTGAGTTCGGATCCCACTCAGGGCATGGATGTTTAGTGTTTGTGTTTGTGTAGAGGTAGAGGCCTTGCGACGAGCTGATGACCCGCCCTAAGAGTCCTACCGAATGTCTAAGATCTAGTAAACCGGTGCGAAACGGAGAATTTCATGGAGGTAGGGTAAGGTCAAGGCTGTAACGCCAAATGGAAAAAAAATATGAAAAAGAGACAACTGGAATAATTATTAGGAATTGTTTCAACAAATTTAGAAATTTTTTACAAGACCCAAATTCGAGTTTTGTTTAGATCGGCAGATTTCACTGTACCGTATAAATACAAATCTGTAAATTGATTAATCTCAGGCTGAAGCTGAAAACAAACATCAGGCTTTCCTATGAATTTCATCCGCTTAAGGTTTTCTGTACATACATGTGTATAGAGAGGAAACTTTATTAATAAGTGACAATGTGAGAACCTGAAAATCTTTGTGATTTATCAGCTGGATTTTTTTCCCCCCTTGGCACTACAGCCCCAGTGGACCTAGGCCTACCTCCATGAACCTGTCCGTTCACTTCGGTTTTTCTAGATCTTACACATACGATAGGACTTCTTGGGCGGGTGATCAGCTCGTCGCAAGTTCTCTACCTGTATACAAACACAGAAAAACGAACACACACAAACTAAACATCCATGCCTTGAGTGGGATTCGAACTCACGATCCCGGTTTCCAAGCGAGCAAAGACAGTACATGCCTTAGACCGCTCGGCTACGTGACCGACATTCAGCTGGAAATACGGCGTAAAATTTTAAGGTAGGCTCTAGGTTTGATGTTTATTTTACCAGAACAAATTAATTAAAATTGACTGGCCCCAGATTTGGATCAGAAACAAGAAACATGAAAACACAGAATTAATTTTAATACTTTAATGTTTAGAATTTTACTGCAAATGTTGGATCTAAAGTGTACACGTATATTATTTCTGTATTTCAGCATCCCGTTGCAATTCTTCAAATTTGCGTCCATCGTTTATCTTCCATCAAAATTTTGACGGAAGATAAACAAGGGACGCAAATTATTTAAAGATCTTCATATTAATATTCTCTATTATCGCGTGTATGTAAAAGATAAATATTTCTTGCGATTTTGTCCTTATTTTTATCATACTAACATAAAAAGAATATTAATGTCGAAATTTAATTGGCGTGAGCTCTAAAGAAAACCATAAGAAGTACACCTGTTTAGAAGGATTTCATTGAGCAAACAAAGGATGTAGCGGCACAGTTTACATGTTTTCAGTTGTGTTCAGTGAATAATTCGGCCGTATTTCCTCTAAAAGATGGGTGCCTGGCGCAAGGCGGAAATGTTTATAATAATTCTTCGAAATTCTGCTGGTGCCAAGGCAGCTGGAGGAGAGCTTTCGTGTTCTTCCCAAGTTTCTCTAACGTACTTAAAAATTATTGCAATTGCCCTGCAAACATTTATCTCATGATCATTATGAATAGCCTATATCCGTATTTATTTGTTACTGCATTATTTAACGACGCTCTGAATAAAATTCAGAACTTCAGTATAAAATGTGGTGGTAAGATGATTTTTCATCCATGTGCTTAACTAATTGAGCACTACGGCATAAAGGAGTATGGGGGAGTGGATATATAGGTCCACATATACTTGACCCAGGCACTAATTAGAGGTGAGCGTCAGCTTCACGTCCCGGCCACTTTACCCTCGGTACCTATTGGATAGGAGACTGTGTGGGCCCCAGAGCTGGTCTGGACGACGTGAAATGGAGAAAATTCTTGACCCTACCGGGGACCCGAACTCCTATCCTTCAGTCGTCCAGCCAGTAGCCTGTCGCTATGCCTACTGAGCTATCCTGGCTCACATGGTAAGGTGGTAATAAAGATTAAATAGTTAAGAATTTAGAATATGCTGGCCATATCATATCTGAAATTGCTCTCTCAGAAATTGCGTGAAGAGATTTATGAAATCCAATACTCAGAAGGGTTAGCCGAGATTCGAACTGCCCACCATTCGACGTATACATAGAGTGTTACCGTCCAACCTGTCTGTTCAGTCGGCACTTGTCGTCTTTGTAAATAATTTAAGTAGGCCTATATAAATATTTAATTTTAGCCGGAAACTTTATGGGTGCAATGCATGGTCTCTTACTTTAAGGAGAAGAGAGACAATGGAAGGAGGGGGGAGGAGGGGTGCTTCAGAACAGGAAGTCGAGGACATTTGAACTTGAGAGAAATATGTAAATTGAGAATATGTAGAAGTTAGAGGATTCCACTCTTTATACCCTACAATTTCACCTGACACACAACATTATTCGAGTAGCTCAGGAAGGCTGTGAAAGCATACAGGACAACAGGAACACTAGGTAGAAGGGAATGTGAATGAAATAAGAACGAAAAGCCTCTACACTTACAACACAAAAATATTAAATTCAAACATAAACTAATCGTTCGCAAGATGATCATACTAATTCCAGTTGTTGATATGTCGGAACTGTGTATTGATTGAAAAAGCAATCAACATTGAACCATCAAGTTCAATATTGTCACGTGTAAGAGGTGTTTTTTACGGGTGACTTATAGAAGGTTTTGTGTTTAATGATTTGATTTATTGACACCTTATTCACACAATTTGGGACTACAGGCAATTACAGCGTTATTGCTGATCTGCACACTTTAGAGTTGACCGTTTCTCACGCGTTAGGGTTCTCACTCTTCACTAGTCGTATCCTGGCAACGGATTTATAACAGTCTCATTATAATTGAAAATCACATATGAAGTCTTCTTTTCCGAGCCTAATTCCTTTCTTGCTATTACTCCGCAACTGCCAACTCAGTTCAATTCCCCTGTTCCCAAGCTCATATCCTGGCAGGCTGGCGTCTCGAAACTCGACTCAATTCTTAACTGAACTCTTCTTTATAACCACCTTGCATGGACTATGCAGAAAACACAGCCTCTCTATTGTTGGGAAGGAGTGTTTGCAATGCCGTTGCTTAGAAACAGAAGTTGCTCGATTGTCGCTTACGTATTTGTTGCTGCGGGAATCTGCTTACCGAGTCGTTACCTAGTAATGAATTTTGTTCTGACTTCATTACTCCTGTTTTCTGGCGTCATGTTACAATACATGAACTCTTTTAAAATACCCTTAAAACCCTACTGTAATAAAGCGTTAGAGTAAATAAACAAGATCTTATTTTAACGGATTGTAAACGCAAAAATTATCTATTTCTCCCTCCCTCTGTCTCACTGTCTCTCTCTGTTTTTACCGTTAGCCTGCTCATGAGGCTATGGTTAATTTTTTAATATACATGCACAGAATCTTTTCCATAATATCCCCTATGTTAAATTATCTTTGAGACTGTAAGCCTCACTGAAAACTTTATAGGGAAAACGTTTATATCTCCAATAAATATTTAGCAGTTACGCGTAAAAAACTCAAAAAAAATATTAATTTTGATTGTTAAACATATCATATCTAGATGAGAATTGAAGCGATTCAACAAGCTTCCTTTAAAGTTCTCCAATACAAAATTTCGTTAAAATCCGTTCAATTGTTCTCGTGATTTCCCCGTGGGGACGGACCAATCGAGGGACTGCGAGAACGTAATACTCACTGCGTTAGATTACGAACGAGCAAAAAAAAAAACGGACATACGATTATAGGCCGACGCGAACGCGGGAGGTTAATATTCAATTGATCGATAATAAGAAAAGTTAGAAGGTTCTACATGATTTGAAAAGGGGTCCATATTAAGGGGGGAGTTCTTGAATTAGTGAATAATTTTGGAGTACATATAGGGATCCTCAACGTTTCACCTAAGACGGGGATGTAAGTACGTAAGCCATTGTGTCTTCTGATCAGTAATTGATTTGATTTGTACAACCCTGAGGGAAGGGGGCAGCGATTTTCGAAAAAAGTCCATAACAGACATTATCCTTATAACGCAGCAAAAATAATAAAAAAATGTAATTTATTCTTAAATTTTATTTTTATTAATTCAAATTGACTATACAAAATCGATCTATCTATGGGTCTACAGTCTTTATGGACCTTGGCAGCTTTTTCAGTTTGAGATCCAGAAGTCCCAGGTTCGATCCCCGGCGCTACAAGATTTTTTGAGAAGTAGTGTGTCTGGAACGAGGTCCACTCAGCATAGTGAGAATAATTGAGAAGCTTCAAAGAAATAGCTGCTCCGGTCTCGAAAACCGAGATTAGCGGTCGTGGGGATCCGTTGCGCTGACCACGTGACACTGTCCGCTATAGTTGGCACTAACTCCGCCGACAAGCGGCGGTCACTCGGTCGATATAGTTCGATCGCGGACTATAGGCCACGGAGTTTTAGTTTATTGATATAATCGTTAGTGTCATCATCATTAAGACATTCCTTTTCAATTTCAGTTTACCATGAAAGACTTCATATATTCCAGGAGGTTTCAAGCAAAGAAGAGTTGAATTTCGTGTGAATCCTGCACTTTTAACCTTAAATGCACACTCTGTAACGCTTGCGTGACCAGATAATTTAATTGTTATTAACTTGTATACATTTATTTCCGTGGATCGCCAGATCGTTTCATCATTTACTATGTGCATGTGAAGGACATCCAGGTATCCCAGGATTGGGAACCGACTGCGACCCGTGGCTCAGACGCTGATGAGATCCATGTTCAGCACCCTACGCCAGCCGAGCCTGTGCAACGTATCTCATCAGCACCGCAGATGGTGCCGAGACAAGGGTGTACGAAATGCTCTTCTGGACGCGAGACTACTTGCCATCACGCAGTGCCAAGAGCAGTTTCGCTACGATCCCTGGAACTGTTCAGACGAGTACAGGAACATAAGCTTCTCCCACGGTAACAAAGGTAGGCTACAGTCAGATTCATAAATTGACAGTTATTGAGCTGCTCAAGGGATTATTGCTTAAGACTCATTTCAGTATTAGCCTGCCATCTATGACAAAGTCCCTGTGCGACAAATTTCCTTCAGGTTTTCCTAACAATTTTTTTTACGTATACCTTGCCTTGTATACCCATGCATGCTATAAGATCATTCCATCTGATTCTCCTTCTCTCACTCGTTGTAGTAACATTAGATCAGCAGCATGAACTCTGCAGTAGTCCGCTGTACTTTGATCTAGTCCTTTCTCCTAGATTCTAAGATCTTTAAATATAATCTATAAGCGTTGTATGTTTAGTTCAGCAAACTACTTTATGAAACCACATAGTTAATTATTTTACTGTGTGTCTTGCATTTCCATTTATTGAGGTGGTGAAGTGTTCAACTGCGACTGCTTGCACTTCCGTTCAGATTACCTTTGCAACAGGTGCTAACACTGTGACTGCACTATCACTTGTTTCTATCAGCTGTTGTGTTATTGGCGTTCTTATTAAATTTGCCTTTGGTTACATATGATGGTATTTTTCCCTGTAAAGTGAGCATTGAGCCGGTCACGGTAGCCGAGCGGTCTTAGGCATGCACTGTCTTCGCTCGCTCGGAAGCCGGGATAGTGGGTTCGAATCCCACTCAGGGCATGGATGTTTGTGTGCGTTTTTCTGTGTTTGTCTACAGGTAGAGACCTTGCTACTAGCTGATCACTCGCCCAAGGAGTCATACCGTATGTGTAAAATCTAGAAAACCCGAAGTGAAACGGAGAGTTACATGGAGGTAGGCCTAGAACCAAATTGGGGCTGTAGCGCCACAGGAAAAAAAATGAGCATTATTTTCATAAAACGACTTTTAAGGGTCTCTGTATATTAATTTGAACAATTAAATACTAATTTATTATTGGTTTATCTGTTTATTTATAAGGTATATGAAACTCTGTAAATCAGCCAGGGAAGTTATTGCTAAAGTATTAAATCATAAAGGAAGAATTCCTGCTGGGGGCAATGCCACTCAGTACAGAATGTCTGTGGAAACCCCCTAGCCTCCTGTCTCTTAGTTCATGTGATTGTTCACACGGACTAACTCGTGCTGAGTGTGATATTGCCTATATATGTCCACGATTGCGCAACACCTCAAGGCTCATTTCCATGTAGCCCTCCATTGGACACATGAGAGAAATTTTTTCTGCATCTGACGTTCATTTTCCTTATGTCTCATAGGGGCCTTCAATGTATTTATGTTTATGTACTCAGTAATTACTCATTTCCGACATATTATTTTTTCAGTAATATTATTTATAATTGAGAAGTGCTGGTTCGAGCCCAGTTGCCTCTAGAATATCATGAGAAGCATTCCGTGGGCTTCTTCATTGATTCCAACAAATTCTATTGCAGTAGGAGTAATTTAAGACCGCCTCTGTGGTCTAGTGATCAGAGTTTCTGGCTGCAGATCCAGGTATCCGAGTTTGATTCCCGGTGCTACCAGATTTTCTGAGAAGTACTGGGTCTGGAACGGGGTCAACTCAGATTTGTGAGGACAATTGAGGAGCTATTTCAAGGAAATACGGCGAGGATCCGTTACGCTGACCACGTGACACCCTCTAGCCGCAAAAGTTGGCACTAACTTTGTTTACAAGCGGCGGTCGCTTGGTCGGTATAGTTCGCTTGCTGACTACAGGCCAAGGAGTTTAGGAGTAATTTAAAAGACGTTATTACTATCCCCTGACAAATCGTTATCTACTCACCATTCATGATTATGGCCTCAGTTCATTTGAAGCTATGTGACCTCTAAACTGAATAAGTGTTTTCAAGTAAACTAATAATGGTTTACGGACTCACTGTTCTAATGAAACAGCAGTATACCTAATGAACGTTCTCCCTGTACTTCTGAACTCTCGACATCAGTATCATTGGCTCTGATTTACAGGATTTCAGCAACTTTGTATGGTCATATTGTCATTGGGAATATTCCCAATCCAGTGCTGTGATTTAAATTTCCGCCAATCACGGTAGTAGAGATCTGCGCAACGAAGTGCTGTTTCATATCCCGATATGTTGCCGTTGAAGAAATCCCCAATGTCGCTCATTTTAGTAAAAAAAAGAAGGTAAAGCTGTTCCTGTAAGAGGCCGTGAAGGTCCATAGGGTTATGAGACGTCGAGGCTCACACATTTTCTAGACAATTGGCCCACATAGTGATAATTTTGTCAGCCTTAAGCGCCCTCCGCTCTTTATCCCCCAGGAAGATTCCTGGTACTCATTTCTGTTAGAGGGCGAGTCTACCCCAGTGCTATAGTGCGACTGGAAGGATTAAGTCAAGAGGAAAAAAACCCTAATCAGGGCTCTAACCCGCGACTTTCCGACATGTAGCATGTTGCCTCAACCAACTAAGCTATCGCGTGCCTCTGCTCACTTTAGTATTAGTCTTAATTTTTAAACACTTAGTAAAAGGAAATTTCTCTGTTTGAGGTCCTTTGTAATTTCTAATGATTCTGCTACTGAAAATCTTCATGGCACTATCATTCTTAACACTTGCCACTTAACTTTGCAGATCTCAATAAATTACTTTTATTCTGGGTCACTAACACGGGATAAGGCCCTGGATTTGCTAAAGTCACTAGTGGCACATACATACCCCTTTCACTGCAGTGTCGTATAGAATTTCTTTTGTTTTAGGCTTAAATATAACACTTCAACACATATACAATATTGTACCTACGTGACCGTTTGGAACATTTTGAAAGTTACTTGTCGTTCCTGTGAAACCTATTAGCATGGAAACAAGACCTTAATAATTTACTGCTGTCATGTCACACATATGAGGCAACATGCTATAAATATATCTGCTATTAGCTAACTAACTCCGTGGCCTGTAGTCCGTAATCGAACTATACTGACCGAGCGACAGCAGCTTGTCGGCGAAGTTAGTGCCAACTTTTGTGGTTCGAGTGTGTCACGTGGTCAACGTAACGGAACCAAACGGCCGTTAATCTCGGTTTTCTAGACCGGAGCCGCTATTTCCTTGAAATAGCTCCTCCATTATCCTCATAAAGCTGAGTGGTCCCCGTTTCAGAACCACTACTTCTCCGAAAACCTGGTATCACCGGGAATCGAACCCGGGACCTCTGGTTATGTAGCCAGGAACTCTGATCACTAGACCACAGAGGCGGTCCGCACAAGTGATAGGAAAGCATGCCAGTTGTTTCTTGCTTCTGTGTTGCAGTGTACCGAGAGACAGCGCTACTCTATGCCATGTCCGCGGCAGCTCTGACGCACGTAGTTGCCCAAGCATGCGCAGATGGCAGTATGAGGCGCTGCAGGTGCGCAGAGGAGCACAGCCCCGAAGATACGAGGCGTATTTGGCCCTGGGGACTTTGTGGAGACAATTACAGCTATGGCCGTCGCTTCACACGACGTTTCACACAGTTGCGTCAGTCACGCGTGGATCATCTCCATGGTTTCGTGGTGCGCCACAACATCAACATTGGTATCCAGGTTGGTGAGAGACTGAGGCTCCTCCTAGCACCGTGCTCTTACGTAGAAGAGACAGAAAGCGGTCGTGAGGATATTTCAGTGCATATTTTAGTTCTCTCTGTTTTGGATTAGTTCAAACTGCCAAACACTGAGGCTCTATACCTAATATTCTATTTCGTATTTAGATGTCGCCCACAGACCGGCTACACTGCTCCCTATCTTAAGCCAGATGTATTCAATCTATACCTTCACACTTATCTTCTTTGAGATTCATGTTAAAATTATCTTCCCATCCACGCCTAGGTCTTCCAAGAAGTCTATTATTTTCAGGCTGAAATTTGGTAAGAAATTAACATATATTTGGTTCGAGTAACCATGTTTCAAGATAAATAATTATATTGGTCTTTCATGAAGCTCGTATGTAGATTTTTCAACTAAAATACTGCAAGTCTTAAAGGACTTAAAATTATAACCATGAAGTTAATGTTAATCACAAATAAATAGCATTGCATAAATTGTTTTTTAATTAAATCAAATTTCGCAACTGAATTCTTAAAATTCCCATTTTGTATTCTGAAGTTATCGGGTTAGACTCTCGGCCAGGATACACTTTATATTCTTTTTCCCCTAATATCTCCAGATGAATATGGCAGTTGTATGGCAAAATATGCCACAATCACTTCCTTTCACTTGCATTCAAATTCCTCATTTATATTCATAGCACCACTGGACTTCACATAACCTATGTACTAATTCAGAATGTGTCTTCAAGTAAACTAAGAAGGAAAACGCTTTTAAAGAGAAATTCAGAGTTAAAAATTTAAGTGATTTAGAAATAAGAGAAGATATAAATTCCGCAGTTGTCTAGGTCACCCTACAATGTCCATACAAGCCAACAGTCGCCCTGGATTCAATATATCATCCGTCTTTTATGGAATTTTGTGCTTTAGTGTCATGTTCGCTCCCTATCCCGAACCAGATAAATCCACTCCATGCTCTAATGCCCTATTGCTTTCCTATGTATACATTTTAATAATATCCTCTCCATCCAGGCTCCAAAGTTTCCTAAGTATTCCTTTCCTTCTGGTTTTCCAACAAAAATTTGTATTACTTTTTTTTTTCTGTACCAGACCGCCTCTGTGGTCTAGTGGTCAGAGTTCCTGGTTAAAGATCCAGAGGTCCCGGGTGGTTCGATTCTCGGCACTACCAGATTTTCTGAGACATAGTGGGTCTGAAACGGGGTCCACTCAGCCTCGTGAGGATAGTGGAGGAGCTGTTTCAAGGATATAGCTGCTCCGGTCTAGAAAACCGAGATTAACGGCCGTGGGGATCCGTTGCGCTGACCACGCGACGCCACTCTCCGTAAGAGTTGGCACTAACTTAGTCGACAAGCGGCGGTCGCTTTGTCGATAGATTTCGCTTAAGGACTACAGGCCACGAAGTTTTTTTTACCAAGCGAGCAAAATGCTGCGTCAATCCCATCTTCTTTTAACTGAGCATCTTACGAATGTTAAGATGAAAATCTTTTTTTACCGGTTGTGATTTCTGGTTATTCAGATTGGAGAACGGTTGAAATTCTGTTCTATTTAGATAGCTGCTCTACCGCACAAATTATAATGGGTGCTCAAATGACATCTGAAGCCAAAGACATGAAGAATGGCGTGCTGAATGCCCAAGAGTCTTGCACTTGTAAGAAGGCTGGTAAAGCTGGGTTGATTTAAATATCTCCGAGAAAAAAAAATATCTGCTGAAATGTAATAAGTGAGCTCAGATATCACAGATATCCTGAGGCACATATCTGCTGCTGAAGAACCTCACCTTACTACACCTGGTGTTACTCAGACACATTATTATTATTATTTTCAACACATATCACCATTTCCATCAAGCTATGACATAAAGACAATTTATTATACCTTTTCAATGTCCGTGAACGCCGTATCGGAATTTAGAAGAAAAAAAGTTGATGTTAATTTTGTGCAGAACAGGGACACGGCAGAAAATGTCCGCCAGTAGATATACATCCCACATAACAAGTTTTATAGCCCATTCAACTCTTAGTGCCATCCATTCAAACAACGACTTGATGTCTTCCATCACGCTCGTGTTCTTGCCAGACCTCAGAAAGCCAGACAGACAGACAGACGTGTCCAGTTTTGCGTCTGAAGCCATGGTAACAGCTGACATCAGCAATCACATTCTGCTGTCCCCACCAAACCAACAAATTCAACATGCCATCTCAGTGGTTTTTCCACAAGCATCCTTTTACCCTTTGTATTTACACTTTCAAATCGCCATTTCCTAAGGCCATTTCCTTTTCGGATTAACATATATAAAATAATGAAATCAGTTGTCACAATTTCATCAGTGCTTTTTGCTGTTAAGCATTGTTCCCTCCGGGCCCCATTTGTTTTCAGGAATCGTGACCCAATATCCGTTTCCCATTCCTTGCTGCTTGTTTCTTGCTTGCTTTGCTTATACCCGTACTTCTACCCAAATGATAGAGGCAGTCGTTCCTCCGAAACGTCGGTGAGGTGCCAGACGACGTGGTGTCACATCCCAGAAGATATTGCTCTTCATATACTCCACTGTCGGACCCTAAGATGGAAGAAAGTCCACTGCAGAGCGTGCTGGAGGAGGAGCAGAACGCCTGTTCTTTTCTTGTGTATATTCAAGAACTTCACTACATCAGATATTCACTTAACACAAATTACAGTTTGTTTAATTCATATTTATCCGAAGAATGTAAGGGAAACCACGAAGGTAGCCAGTCTCTGGGCCGAAAATTGAATGTGATTGTACCCGAAAACGAGGCAGGAAAGCCGCCCACCCTCTCACAATGCTCGGTCTCTAACGTATTTTAATTTTTAATCCACTACGAGATGTATTTCAATAGAGTAATTTTAGAGTAATGAATTAAAGACGATGGAAGACATTAAGCAGAAGAATTGTACATTTTATTAATAATATACGTGCACTTACGCTTGCAATGTTATTTCTGAATTTGTGCTAATAAACCGTTTTGAAGGCATAATATTTTCTAGTATTCTCGAGAAAATAAATTAAGTATTCTTTTCACTTTTGTTTGATGGTAACATGCACAAAAATTGTTTTTGTGGTAACCTTCAATTTTTTTCGATTCGGATAACTTCGATTTCGTATAGGCATTTTGTTTTCTAACACGAATCGCCTTCCTTCACCGTTAGGATAACATGTATCACTACCGTCCCAAGGAGCGAAAGGCTTCAAAGTTTGTGAGAGTTTCAATCAGAAAATTCTCTCTGAAAGTAGCAGTAACTGGGTACTCACACGGTGCATGCTCCCTTCTCTGTTACATCTTGATGCTGATACGGTTCTAATCGTGCTGTTTATTAGGTGCAGTAGGTGAACATGGTTTGTGGCATCTTAACGGTGCCAAACTGAAAAAGGCTCATCAACTGGACGAATAGCGAACTTAGAACCGTTTCCTACAAGTTCACGCCTCTCGTACTGGCACGAGGTTGTAGCAGTCTGCGAAGGAATGGAACTGCATATTTGGTTCAGTCCAGTAAATTGCTGATGGCCCTCGCCAGTACAGTCGTTCTTAGTTTCGAGCTCCGTCCAGACTTTTACGTATTTTAACGGGGTTTCTTCTTCCACGAGAGGGGGTACGCGGTAGCGTAGTGGTTAAGGTACTATGCTACAAGCCGTAAGGTCGCGGGTTCAAGTCCCGATGAAGTCACTGTATTTTTTTCAATTGACCTAATCCTTCCAGCCGAAACTATGGCCCTGGGGTCGACTCAACCTCTAACAGAAATGAGTACCAGGAATTAATTAAATAATTTTCCTGGGGAGTAAAGCGCGGCCGGAGCGTAAGACTGACAACCTTACCGCCATCTTTGAGCCGATTGTCTAGATAATGTGGGACCCTCAACGTCTCACAACCCTCTGGGCCTCCACTGCCTGTTACAGGGATAGCTTTACTTTTACTTTTTCTTCTTCCACGAGAGGAGAAGTCTTGACTACTAACGGTGGGGCATTTGTGGGGCATAGAATCAAAGCTTTCCATTCTGCCAGTCTTTGTGCATAAAAGAAAACTGATTATCAGCATTACGCTTCTGCCATATTGACACCAAATGAATTAATAAGTTTATAATTTAATAAACAAATACAACCATTGACATGGCATATCACGTAATTTTTATAGAACAACTTTCCCGAGACTAGAATATCTCTCAGTCTTCAGGCAAAGAACTTAAGCGCTATGCATTGGCACCATTTGAGTAGGCTGGTTAATTGTGGTCGGAAATAGGATCCAGTCTGAAAGAACGTTGTTTCAGATATAAAAATGACGATATCCATAAAGTCAATCGTTGCATTCATATATCATTATCAGGAAATTTTATATTTTAGATTCCAGGCAGGTAAAATTTAAAATTAAAATTAATTTACACCCTTCCCTAACTACTTACTGATCAGGCATTAACGATAACCTTGGAAAACATTGAGTAGTCTCGAGAGAACAGCTTCTGGCATGTGGGGAATGTATCCTTCGCAGTCTCCATCACGGGGCCTGAGATAAGGAAAGGGTGACGTCGGTTTGTGGCCAGGTGACATTGCTGAAGTTTCCCACGGAATGCCTGGCCATAGTTTATGGGGGATCGCTGTACCGCGACACGAACAGCGCAATATGGCAGCAAAGAAATCACCATGAATCAATCTTCCTGTGGTCTCCTGCTGCCCGAGAGAACGATAAAGTAACACTTAACGAGGGACAGGACCCGGGACAAGCAGGGACTTCTGTGGCCGAACGTGACGAATACACTTAATTGTTACATTCCTTTTAAGTTTCTTTTCTCACTGATAAATTTAGTTCAGTCAAAAATAATTTCTCACCACTGATTCATTGTAATCCTCAGAAACCGAGAATATTAGAAAAACAAATTTCTATAAAAGGGGAAAGAATAAATTATTAAATGTTAATTCATCTCTGTCATCTGTCTTCACTCTACGATCTAAGTGAGCGGCCACCTTTACCCCCCCCCCAAAAGGGGATAAGAAGCTAGATTGAATGGACATGTTGGCTTCACACTCACTGACTGAGCTACAAGAGTTTCATGTTTTGGTTTAAACGACACATGGGTGTAAAACTTGGTCTCTCTCACATCAAGTGAAGGACATAGACTGAAAATGTTTGAGGAGAGCTTGCTGAGGGGGATACGTGGAAATCTTTAAGTGGAAGTAACGGGAGGTGGTAGAAAATTGTATATTGAGAGATTTATTTGTCTGTACTCCTTCACAAACACTATGAGGACAACAAAATCGAGAGGAATGAAATAGGCAGGGCATGTAGCACGCTTGAGAGAAAATCGAAACGTACTTAAGAGTTTAGTAGAAAATCGAAAGAAAGAGACAATTTGGAAGAAATAGAGACAGATGCGAAAATACTATTTAGAAGGATCTTAGAGAAATTATATGGGAGAATGTGAAATTGATTCATCTGATTTTGGGCAGGGGTCCGTTGTCGCCTCGTGTGAACATTACAGTTACCTTTCTGGTAACGTAATATGTTGGGAATTTCTTGACAAGCTGCTCTTATCGAGAATAGTCCCGCTCCATGAAATTGGTTAATTTTAAATGACATAAAATTCAGTGAAGACTTTATTCTATTCTGTCGCTATCAAAGCTTAAAATCAGAAACATAATTCAGTTACACAAAACCTTTTCAACTTTTTTCTGTTAAACATTATCACAATATGTCACCGAGTAATCAATTTCCATTTTCTCGTTTAAGAAAAGTTGTCCATTTGAAGGAAATTATTCTATGTTCCTGACTGAAGATCATTATTTATTTATTTATTTATTTATTTATTGTGAATATATAGATGTCGCGGTGTTATCCAGCTCCAGAGTTCCAGCGCTCGCAGTGCAATCTACTTGTTAAAATATGAAATCAGTCATAGAAACTATGATTTCTATCGATCACGCAATGTAGGTCGGCATATAGTGTGTCTGTATTGTCCGGTATCCGACAGAAGATTCTGGAACACTAGAAAAAAATACAACAAACGACAATATTGTGGAGATCTAGATGTTAATGTAATAAAGTTTATGGACAGAGCCGAAGTTTTAGAACAAATTAACTTATTTTCATCTCCCTGTAGGTCTACATATCTCTTCAGATAAGGAGACCACCTTGAATTCTCATCTCCGGCCACTTAATTGAAGAGGGAGTACAGTTACATTAGAATTGATGGCATTTGTTTAAGTAGCACAATGGAATTTTATTTTCAAAGTCTGTGTTCTATGAACTTCAAATCATCCGTTACCAGGAATCAGTCAACATTCTGTCGCGCATGGCGAGCGCTCTCCGATGCGCAGACTTCTTCTATTGTGCACTTGTTCTTACTTGGACCGAGAAATGTTGTATCCTCTTTGGCAGCTGTGGAAATGTTGGCAGGTAGACAGACAGGCAGTCGCTCTGTGACAAATACATACACGACGTAGCTGTCTTCTGTGAGGCATGAGGAACGGGGTGACTGCTGCCTGTCTGTCTGCCTGCCATTGTGCCTTTCCCATGCTGCAACTCACAGCACGACCGTTAGTTACACTTAAGGAAGTTCCGTACATTTAGCTGAAAGACAATAGTCATCATCTCCAGACCGCTCTGGCATCCACCCGACCTTCAATCGAAAAGGTTCTGTGAGCTCATTCATCGGCGGTAAAGCTGTCAGAGCATGAAGCTGACAACTCATCTCTATCCAGCGGGTTCTACATTTTTAATCCAGAAAAAAGCTCGGTTCTAATTTCAAACAGGGACGTTTACTATCCTGACTGAGCTATTTCATCATTTTCCTCAGACTCAACAGGAAAATGCCGAGAAAGTACTTCCATTACACCAAAACACCTTCCTTCCAAATCCTTTCTAATTCATTGCTTGTCAGTTATCCTACCATTCGACCCTATGCAAGGTATGACAACAAAGTTCGCGAACTCGTCACCGTGTGCTAGGGTGACCAACTTTCGGTCATGAATTTAAGGGAGATTTAGTGTGCTTACGGTGGCAGCAGTACGATTCGATGACGTTGGCTTATAAGTGTTTCACAGCTGTGTTGTTGTTGATCTATGGCAGTCTCTTTCTGAGTGGCGTCTATTATTGTCTGAGAGTATTTTGGTGTGCCGTCGCGAGAATTTCGGAGCTGGAATTAGAGCACTGTCTGTGAGGGAGTTTCTAGTTAGTAAACAAATAACTGTACTGGAACAACATCCCTATTCACCGGACCTAGACCCCAATGACTTGTTTCTGTTCTCGAAGATAAAGAAATATTTTAAGGAAGGCATTTTGATGACACTGATAACATCAGGGGCAATACGATGAGAGCTCTGAAGGTCAGTCCGCAAAACCATTTCCAAAATTATTTTGAAGGTGGACTAGGCGCTGGCATAGGTGCATAGCTTCCCAATGGGTGTACTTTGAAGGCGACAACAATGATAGTCAGCAATGAGCTATGTAGCACTTTTACCGCGATGAGTTCGCGAACTTTATTGTTAGATCACCTACAGTCTAGCTGCTGACAGCGCTGTAAAATGACCCCCAAGTAATCCGCCTGGTGCTTATGAATGCGTGGAGCTATACCTCTAGGATATTGGGCTTCTTCAAATACGGGGACATGTTTATATTTGATTTTCTCGTATGCCACTTTATGAAGATAAGTGGTTAATTTTGTGATTGAAACGGAAGACGCTATAATACGTCGAATTGGTAGGGATGATTAAAGAGGAAAGAAACCAAAGATTATTCCTTACAAAATTCTCCGTTCTGTGAACACCTCTGCTTTTCGCATAATTTATCTCTCTTAGAACCGAATGTTCTCATTAGCATTTCGTTTTCGGATCAGCTTGTCTGTTACATTGACCTGCCTAACGCTCCTGCCGTCTTTCCTCCGGCGAGAGAGGCCCAGTATCTCTTGTGGAGGACACTGGGTCGGTCCGTATATCCGGTGGCTAGAACCCTACGTACACTTGTGTCTGAATTTCACATGTCACTTTACTAGCCGATCTATACCTTACTTAGCCGCTTTAATCCATGTTTCATGTTGCAGGCAGTGGGCCAGATGAAGACCGTGTGTAAGTGCCACGGAGTATCAGGTTCCTGCACCAGTAAAACTTGTTGGAAACGGCTCAAACCCTTCAAGGAGACAGCAGAGATCCTTAAAGGAAGTTACTATAAGGTGAAAAAACCTACCCTGCACTAATTTTTCGCATACTGAGGGTTGGAGTCCAGCTGGGTCTACTCGGCACATCAGCCACTGATTGACCTATTGTACCTGCCCCGGGTGATTATGATGATAGAGAATCTGGCGGAATGAAGATTGGCAGGGGAAACCGAAGTGCTCGGAGAAGACCTGCCCCAGTGCCACTTTGTCCACCACAAATCCCACTTGACCAGAACAGGGCTCGAACCCGGGCGGCAGCGATGGGAAGTCAGCGACTAACCGCTTGATAACCTGCACTACCAAGAATATTGTTATAAGGAAGACAGGAAAATCCACATTGGCGTAACGGTTGTTGCAAGGAAGGGATAGTGACCTTACCATGAATGTTGATGCTTCATTGAGTACATTATTTTCTTGAGAAACTGCGTCATCACATGTTCAAGAACCTTCATAGTCTACTTAACGACGATTCCTATTTCAGGCTCTACCCCCAGTTACCCATGAAATGCATTGTAGGAGCCATGGTTCCTGTACTAATCACGAACTTTAATTAGCAGGCGCAGATCGAAGTGTCCAGCAACCACGTCTCGCGGGAGAGGAGCTGTAAACGCCGAGTGCCCAAGAGCACGTTGGTGTATATCCATAGTTCCCCCGACTTCTGTCCGTCGACTCGAGGAAGGCGCTGCTTGAACCCGGACAACTGTGGCACGCTGTGTTGCAGCCGGGGTTATGTTCACAAGACAGTTTCCGACATTCGGCCTTGCAATTGTCACTGGGTGTCCCGGAGTTACGAGCTGTCATGCAAAAAGTGTTCCGTCATGAGGGACATCTATATCTGCAAATGAGAGATTCCTGTTCCTGTCAAACGAAATACTGTATGAAATACTGCACCTTTGAAGGTTAGCTGCTCGGGCTAATGTGTCGACATTACCGTAATTTCGGGGAAGATTGTTCCCTCCTACTGACATCTGTCCTCAGTGGGAAGGTAAAAGGCTCTTCAGAAATGCCTGTAATATTTATTACCTAGAAACCGGAACATTCCACAATTAAAATGGACAGGTGTGAAAATTTCAGTCTCTGAAAGGCTTATTACAAAAAGAATGTATACTATTTTTATGAACATATTGTAAATAGGACAAATTGTAACCTTTGGCTTGAACACGTAGTGAAACCGTGTTTATAGATTTTTATATATGACTGAATATATATTAATTTTGTAAAAAGAAATCCGACTTGCTTTCCTAAATGAAATGGTGACATGGTGTCATTGTCACATTGCTGAAGCCACAAATATTTAGGCAGGTTCAGACAGCTTAACAACAGGCTAGTTAATCTCGAGAACGAATAGCAAATGAAATTCATAGCAGCGCCATCTTGCCATGGCGTAAATTGATTGGGGTATCGTAGTTTTCATCCGCATGTAAGGAATTCCGATAACATCGGCTGTAGATGTTCGAGGCTTAGTTGTACACGTACTGTGGCTCGAGTTAGTGCTCAGACGCGTCTAGACTTCCAAATCAAGAGAATCTCTTTCAGCTCTAAAGCAGTTTACTTATATTTATTTAAATATGCCGATAATTTTTAATGTCTATTTTACATCTATTTCTGGGTACTAGTGGCCGTATGCTTTTTTTCACCTCTTGCTGTAATGGCATTATGTACCTAACAACATTAGTTAAATATTTCTTTGCATTCCCAAATGATGATATATTTTGTAAAATAATATAAATAAAAGCATTTATACACAATTTAAATTATTCATGACAGAAATTCAAGCTCCAGTGGTATGTTTAAGGTTTGAATTGTGTAGAATAGGAGGGTGTGGTGTATAGCTTAATTGTGTTGGGGGCGGGATGGGGGGCTAGTGTTTGTTCTGCGTCTGGATACCCAAAAACGCCGCCATAGCCTTCCCAGAAGATTGTCAGCGTATTTAATTGTGGTCTACATAGGCAAAATATAATCCTAATTTTTTTTATATTGCTGCTGGGATGGGACTACGTCCCTTGTACTGCGGCCACTTCTGGCCTATTGTACCAGCCCCAGATGATAGGTGAGGGTGATTGTAGAGCAATTGATGGAATAAAGATTGGCAGGGGGAACCGAAGTACTCGGAGAAAACTTGCCCCAGTGTCACTTTGTCCACCACAAATCCCACTTGACCAGACGTAGGATCGAAACCGAGCAGCCGCGGTGGGAAGCCAGCGATTAACCGCTTGAGCTATGGCGCGGCCTAATCCTGCTTTACATGAAGCTCAGTCTGAACCCCCCCCCCCCCCGAATGTTAATGCTACTGGCTGGAGACCGAGGAGTCGGAGTTCGAGTCCAGGTTGGGTCAAGAATTTTCTCTTCTCCGTAACGTCTGGGCAGGTTCTGAGACCCACCCAGCCTCTTATCCAATGGGCACCGAGGGCTCTTACCCCAGGAGGTAAAGCGGCCGGGGCGTGAAGTTGACCATTCACCTCCAGCTACTGCCGAAGTCAAGAAAACATGGCTCTATACATCCACTCCCCCACAAGTCTTGATGTCGTAGTGTTTAATTAGTTAAGCACAGGGAAACTTTATCTCTTTTGCCTTTTACAGAAGGCAGGTATAACTTTCTGCATAAAACATCCATCTCATTAAGTAGCTGTCGGTCGAGAAAAAGGCTGATAAGTAATGATTTGGGATTGCTAGAGACAAGAATTGTGCCACTTTATGTGCATCTGATGTCGTGGTAACGTGGATAGAACCCAAGCTTCATACACGGGAGATCCAGGAATCAAATACAGGCTCTGAGCCTGACTATCCTCTCAACCAACTTGCATACCGTTCAGTATAGTCATGTTATCTGAAAATCTGAAATAGTTGATAAATAAACTGAGAATAAATAAATAAGTTTATGTGTAGTATTAGTTTCTAATATTACTTCACCTGAAGTTACAATGATTGCCTTAAAGAAAAAGACAAAAGCTACAAAATGCAGCGACCATCGCACAATAAGTCTTATTGCACATACAGCAAAGATAATAGCAAAGATACTTAAAAGAAGAATTGAAAGGAAAATAGAGGATGTACTTGGAGAAGATCAGTTTGGATTTAGAAGAGGAAAAGGAACCAGGGATGCAATTGGG